>NW_027271417.1:1562500-1652500 GCF_040938485.1 Diadema antillarum
TTGAAAACTAGAGAGCCCTAGGAATCATGTTTCCTGTTGATAAAATTCTTCCGTATCCACAGTATTTCATTTGAGGCGTAGCACGAGTGTCATCATTTGAAAGCTGCAACCAAATCTAGGAAATGAGATGCTATTTTCAGAGAAAATCACGGGTGAGGGTTACTTCGAACGCAATTTCACATCGTCATGTACATGCATTTTCATAATTTTTCATGTTGTAAAAGCAGCGCACAGAACATGCAAAACATGGTAAATACATCGTGTTCGGTAAAAAATAGCAACGTAAAATTTGTATGAAAAAGCAAAGAACCCCACTTTCTTATAAAATGAAAGCAATGCTGTTTTTTTCTTCACCTGGACACCTGTCCCATGCCAACAGAATGCGAAAGTTGTTGCTGTGTTCCTTTTTTGGGGTGATTTCTCAGAACTACGTCTTAGCTTTCAACAAGGTATTGTTATGATTGTCATCTCCTACCTGTAATTCTGATATTGTACAAATAAACAACGGAATTTTATTTTCATCTTGCAGCATTTTGCGCTAACCAAAAATCAAATCTTCACACCATGTACAAATATGACAACCACTCTGGAATGAACGTTGGATATTCAATATCGAATATCTCGTGTTCAACGACCACATACCTCCCCATGTCGATCGGTTTCGCTGATGGGCAGTACGAGGCGAGGGTGGCGGGTGAGCAGGCATTGCTTCGATGGAAAGACCCAAATCCGCTCCCACTTAAGAGAATTCAGCTCATGTCTGAATTTCCATTTCCAACCTACTGGCTGTACGACACTCGTCAGTGATAACTTAAGGTAATGATTAATGTAAGATCCCATATGTAAATACGTTATATGTAAATGGCACAGAATCAATTAACACTGACCTTTAAAAAAGCGTGTTGAGATTGATTCTAGGATTCTTAACATTATACATAATTTGTGAAAAGCGAAGTTTTTATTATGACGCCACTATTATCTTTCTCTCTGATCCTGTTACTATTCTGATGCGGAAATATGTGTTAGTATACAGCGTGTAGAGTTGGATGACCCCTTTTACAAACCATGGTGAGTTATAGGGATATAGTTTAATTCATAGGGTTTTTTTCTCTTTCCCTCTTATTTATTTTTCTTACGTGACTTTCTCGCTAAGAAAACAAACTCCTCAAGGCCTTTTACTTCTCATTGAAATCGCAGAGTCTAGCGAAGAATCTCAGCTCTGCTTCCATTTATCCTATCTCATGCAAAGTATTTCCACCATTGTAAATCATAACTTTCTTCCTGGTTAGCATTAACCTAAATCCAGTTTGATTGGCTACGTTACAAATCTCCTCAAACCACGTTTTTATCGTTCAAAATATTGTACAATACGTGCGAAATGTGTCCTTAAACACAGATAGGTATAACTTCTTTACAATCAAAAGTTTCTGAAATAGTAAGCCTTAACTTCCGGTAATAATTTTAGAAGTTGCCGTCAACTAAAACCGTACAAACTGCGATCCAAAGAGTTGTGACAAACCTCCACTCTGGTTTGTCAAGTTGAACTTTAGTTATAGATAACAAGGCAGTATTATCCTACAAACGTCGAATATCTCTCCTGATGCAGACGCTCATCCTAGCCAAATATACGTTTTTAAGGAAGGGAAAACAGCTTGCAACGAACGTACAAATAATTTGTTAATTATTCTTGGGAAGTCAAGAACCGTTTATAACATAACATCATTCCTAGGAGGTAAAGATATAGACTTGTTACTATCGTACATACTGGAGGGCGGAGGCACAAGTGAGATTAGCCCGGCCTACATCGATAATTCTAATAAGGCTTTTTTTGATCACGACATTGTCATCCCTTCGCTCTTTACTTGTTACATCTTTTCGAGGGAGAAATATTATTCGTCTGTCTGTGGTAATACATTGTGATACCCCAAGTTCGAGACCTTTTTTTACGGAAAGGAATGGAAAATATGCTCTGCAGGTAAATACTTCCAAGGATAATGCCTGTATATTCATTGTTCGATGGTATATCTGTGTTTTTCCTCAAGTAGCAATGCTGTATTCCAGTGTCATGGACTGCATGAGAGAATGTATCACATAATGGGCCCTACTGGTTGTAGCGTTACTTATCATGGATTTGGGGTAATTTGGGGCATTCAAATTACAGCAGGTATCTACATGCGCTCTGAACAGTAATTGGTTCTGATTTTGGACTATATGCCCTAGTTAGATGCAGTGCCTTCGATATTGTTTTTCTTTATATGAGGCATACTGTACTGAAATTTGAAAAACTTTCAAAATTGGACGAGACATTCTTCCCAAGCATTCTTCCCATGTCTCCCATGAAACAAGAACTTGTTGTTCCAGAAATACTTCAAGTTGAATATTACCACATGCGTTTATCAAGGCTCGACACAACACATTCATCTTGGGTGGCCCTTTCGTTCCACCACAATCATAAAATTTCAGTCATTGGTGGCCCGACAATGGAAATGTGGTGGCCCGAAAGAAAGAAATAAAGAATAACACAAAATTTATAATCATTTAATGAAACATTGATGGGATGAAATGAATCATGATATTCGTGCAAAAATTGTCAGGTATGATACAGTGCTTCAAATACCACATATTGTGACTAAGACGTAAGAAAGGAAATCATAAAGAAGTGGAATGATTTGAAAAAAAAAAAACTTATGACATTGAAAACATGACGTGAATATTGGCAAGTATGATAAATGGCCTTGAAGACCACATTCTGTGATTAAGTTTACTATCAAGTCTACCATATTCATTTTCAAATCTATATATTCAAATTTGGCCGTGAAATTTGGTAGTGAGGAAAAACAGTTTTTCAGAATATTCCCGCTGGTCGCGGCAGCTAAATAGCTATCAGGCACGGGGCTGAAAGTTATCCTCCAATATTCTCAATGAGAAAAGCAATGTAGACACTGTTGGTCGCCCGATTGGGCTAACCAAACATTTCTTTTTCGGAAAAAAAAAGTGGTGGCGCGACATCTTTCAGGTGGCCCGGGGCCACCGGGATTCAGGCCCTGCACACACACACACACACACACACACACACACACACACACACACACACACACATGTATATATATATATATATATATATATATATATATATATATATATATATATATATAAAACCTAAACTTTGTTTCACTAATGATCCTTGATTTATTTTTTCATTCCGCTTCATTTGAAACAACGAAATTAGCGTGTTACAGGGGGGTGCACGTCACGAGACCGACACCCACAGGTCATACAGCCCACAAGTCATACAGCTCACAAGTCATACAGCCCATGAGTTATACAACTCACGAGTCATACAGCCCATTAGTTCGACACCAAGCTAACAAGGCCCACGAGACCGACACATTAAACCCCGTGCTGCATCTGTCGAACTCGTGGGCTGTTTTCACCTAGTGTCGAACTCATGGGCTCTATTTGCCTATAGTGTCGAACTCATGGGCTGTATGACTCGTGAGCTGTATGACTCATGGACCTTATTTCAATGTCGGACTCGCGGGCTGTATGACTCGTGGGTGTCGGTCTAGTGGGATGACCCCGTTACGGGGGGGGGGGGCTATACTGATTGCTGCCATTTTAGGGTGGACATTTTTGGTTTTTAGGCAAAGTTTGTTGCCTAGAAATATCTTTAGGCCAAAGCTTGCAGAGTTGACGTCTGTGATCATCAACACTAAGGCACAGTCATGCAACTTGTCTGGTACACCGAAATAATGCTGTCAAATCTGAAATCATCACTTAAGACACTTCAAGACTTATGAGTAAGAGTATACTTGTGAATAAATTTATTCTGAAATATATATCAATTCGCCTATGTACAAGTTCATATTTCGATTTGAAAAAAAAAAATCAAGATTAAAATGATTGAAATATCAGGAAATAATTTGTTTAGGCAGAATATTTCAGTAAATCTAATTCAGTAGACCGACATATGCATTTCTATAACTCAGCTCATAACAAATTGATATAACAAAACATGAACACTTCTTACCTATAGAAATTTAGTTAACAAGAGATAGCACATGTACCCTTTCTACAAGTCTACCATCGTTGTTTGTCATAATAATAATACATTCCTATAATGTACTTAAAATATGTGCCGTTTAAAGCATACAGTTCATATGTATGTCTGTCGGTAGCAAAGTTGATAACAGCATAAGAGAAAGTCATGCAATTTAGTGTTCTGCGATGTTTCAATCCTTGTAATTACCATAATGTTTAAAGGACACAGAGTGTTTTATGGAACACAGACTTTACTTTGTTACATTCATGTAACCTTGCTACGATTGATTCTCCTATAGTCAAAGCTATCAGGGTACAGGCCTTCTGTATGTCTAATATCAAAATGTCTGATTCTAGTGTGAAGCAACATATGTTATTACTCCGCACAGTCTGTCTCTGTATCTTATATGCCACTTGTGATAAACTGTTACTAGTAAACAATAAAATCACCCATTATTCAATCATGTAATTGGTATGCCTGCTCTATTCCTTCAATCTGTACAGGCAGCTTAAGTCATGAGTGACTAACACAACAATTGTAACAGGATCAGAATGTGAAGATCGACGGCGAGAGTATAATGTCACTCGTTTCAGTCAACAGTAGATAAACGTTGCTCACTGCGAGTAGAGCATGGCATAAGCTGGAGATGTAGTGGCCATGTTTTATATAAGGGATAGTGGGAGATACCAAGAAACCACTTATGAAGTACCACAGACCATGCCATTCTAAGTGGAATTCAAAGTTTATTTGATGGAAATCGGTTGTGGAATGGCTGAGACATCCAAAAACAAAGTAAAACAAAGCGATCGTGATAAAAGGTGGGTCTCATCTTTTATTATGATCGCTCTGTTTTGGATATCTCAGCCATTTCAAAACCAATTCTCATCTAATACACGGTGAAATCCTCTGGGAATTACATGTTTTTTCATATTTCATTAGAGGTTTCTCGTTATCTCACCAAAAATGTTAGAAACGTTAGACAAGTTTTAACCAAAGCTATACGATCCCTTAGACATCAGCAAAATCTTGGTCATACACTTGTGTTTTGGCGTGATCCAGTTTTCGTTGATACTATATGGTGCTGGTGTGCTATCATGCTGTTATTGTTATTTAGGTGTTTTTTTTTCAGTTTTGTCATTTTACTCGTCAATATTGGAGAACATCTTTGTGGTCATCCTGTGTCATTTCTTTTCACTGCAAAAATTGATTTCTCTTCAATTGAAGATTTCAAGAACTCAACCTTGTCTTTCTTATTTACAACGAACATGTACATTGTATATAGAAAAATTGATTTCATTGAGACATTCAAACACCTTGTTAATGCCGACCAAATGAACATTGTCACTCTTCATGTACTGTTTACACTGCTTTCTTTTGACGGTTTGCTGTGTCATGTCCTGTTCTCACAATGCTTTGTACTTTATATCGCGCTTCTCTACAGTACAGACCTTGTACAGACCTTATAGAGACAGTGACATTTTCATACCTTTCTTCTTCTTCTTCTTCTTCTTCTTCTTTTTTTTTTTTTTTTTTTTTTTTGGTGGTGTCGAGTTATCAGTTCAGGAGGATCACTTTTTATCAGGCCCTCAGCTTTCATTGTTTATTTCCATAATCATCTCTATTATAATGATACAAATCGCAGTGGTTTAAATCAAAGTTGACTATAATCCGAAGATCTAAAGATGTTAATGATCAATTTCATTAACAGCTTGGTATTATGTACATGTACAAAATTCCAGCCAGGCCACTTAATTCGGCATCTTATTTTCAAACGTCGCCACGCAAAGTCAATTAGATTGAACGCTCTGAATCATCATTAAACTAATCGCATGGTTTCTTTGATAGCTGACACAGACGAAGAGTTAATAGCCTGTTAATAGGAGTACATAGTAACCTGCATAGATCCTTCACACCTTTGGTTTACAAGCAAGAAGCCACATTCTGTTGTACAGTACTAGACTAGCTTTACCTTTAGTTTATAGGTCTTATACAGACTAATCATAGCCGGTCTTTCATTAGGCCCTGACGGTGACGTAATTCTTACACTTGTCTAAAGGCTTGGAGGTGAGCTGGTCTATAATGGTAGTCCTCTGTCCCTGTTCTAGGCGAAACTCAAACCTCTGAAGCAGTTTACTGAGGAGGACGCGTGCTTCGATCTGATATAGAAAGTTAAAAGAAACATGTGATCGGGTAAACGCGCAACGCATGAACTCAGAGAGGTTTTAAATCTTTTGATGATAGCTTGAACCAACATGTTTTTATCACTATAGACTCTCCAGAATTTTAGTAAGAAGTGGAACTCCCTCTCTCTCTAATCCTGGATGGCTATCCTAACTTCTCCATACTGAGATGTGTGCAGAAGATGATGGCTTGTGACCCGTTTCTGGCCAATTTCTGTCACTTATCTGCATGTTCACCAATGTCTGCAAGGTTCTGAGGACTCTCTCTTCTATTAGGCTTCACAATTCTGATCTCAAGACTATACAAGCAGTCAAACTATTCTATCTTTGACCTTAATTGGTATATTCAGTTCAATTCAATCTGAATTTTAGTTTCAGAGTTGGACTAAACACACACTGCACTCCTTTTGTAACAAAATAATGCAGACGATTCATAGTATACAGGATGAACATAATAACAATATACAATGAAACACTTAAGCGCAACATTGTAATCTATCATTGGAGGGAACGCTTTGTAATGTACGACAAATGATGGATAGACTCACTGAAAAGACAATGCTTGTAAAATGTGGGTCCCTCTGCACTCTAAGAAAAATAGTTTCAACTTTCATACTGGGCAGTGCTGGGAGCACCTTTCTGGGTGCAACTTTGCACCTTTCAGACAAGAAAGGTACAAAATTGCACGCGACCAGGTATACAAGGTTGAACCTATTTTTGTACGAGTGAGAACAAAGATCAGTACAAAAGAAAAGTTCGTAACTCCACTGAAGAAAAGACTGATATAACAATTAGACTACAGAAGAGAAAATTAGATACAACGGAGACAGCGACCTTCAGAAGTATGCCCAGAAAATGCAACGTCAAAGGGGAAAGGAAAATAGAGAAATGAATTGAAGAGAGACAAGACTAGTTATGATAGCTGCACTCGGGCAATAGTAGCAATGAAATAATTGGGAAATGCAGATTTTGCTGGAAAACAATAACAGATCTACAGGCTAATTCGATACTGTGGCATCATATGATTCTTTTTAAACGAATAACTAAATGGAAGGATTAATTCTGATATCGTTATTCAGGGAGTTCCAAAAATCATAAATAACCGTGCTCTGACATAAAAACTTTTTGTCGTTGTTGTTGTTGTTGGTCAGTAGACTAACCGCCCATAATCAATACCTTCATGCTATTTTTTCAAACTTTTTACAAAGTAAGGTTCACCACGGATGACATGAAATATACAATGCATAGGGTGATATCCACAAAAGCTTGCAAAGCACATTTATCTACTCTCGTACTTTTTCCAAGAGTCTGTGAAGAGAATGTTAACGATATGGAAAGCAGGTAGCATTGGTATCATGTGGACCTACACTGGACACATCAAATTGTGACTTACGAGAGCAAATTGTTGACCGATGCAAGAACGCTGACCCAGAGAAAATGGGAAGTACGCGTACATGCGTCGTCGCCTATACAGGACATGTTACAAATGAAAAAAAAAAATGAACATCACAGCCTTAGACAGATTCTTTTGTGCTTCAGAGCATTTTTAAAGAATACAATACAAATAACTGTAATTGCGTGCACCAGCTTGTATTTATGTATGTGAACACACCTTTCCATAGTAGATTATTCCGTGAATAACATACTTTATTATAATATAGGGGCATTGGTCCAGTGGAAATAAATCATTGATAAGCGATAGGAGTGACCTTTATGCAAACCATTATACACTTGAGACAGGTTTCCTCTCCATGCCTTGCTACCCGGAGGTAACAACACTGCTACTTTCATATAGATATGACAGTTTCTGTCACGCTGACAGGCTCTTGGAGAAGTTTACTCCCATTTTTCGATATTTCTTCCCGAAAATGAGGAAATACGTACCTCATGCACGTATTTATGATGGTCCCCTGACAAGACCATTGTTGAGGAGCTCTTGAAAAGTGTTAAAAAGATCATAATTATTGTATTCCATGACTATGACATACCTTTATTGGCCAAATAAATCAGAAGAGGATATAACACCAACAGCCGTTTCAGACAGGACACCGAGTACTTACATTCCTTCCTCGTCCGATGTATCAAAACGTTCAGGATTGAAGAGCAGGGGATCGTCAAAGTATTCCTCCATTCGTGACATGACACTCGACAGAACCTATACCAAAACCAGGAAAAAAAATAGAAAAGTCGTCAGTCTTGCATTATCAAAAAGATAGTATATGTGCATTTTTTTGAGGGGATGACGATTTGTGAATATTGCACACACACACACACACACACACACACACACACAAATACATCTTATGTAAATAAACAGGCGAATATTATCCATCATGATAATTTCAAAGGGACAGCAGACAGCAATCCAACGCATACAGTTTATATGGATATAAAGTGTACATGTACACACATTTCGTATATTCAGTTATAAAACAGTACGTAACATACGTCCATCCAGATGGAATAAAAGAGACAAAATAAAATCATTACAATCGACGAAATTCTTTGAATTCGCAAATGCAAGTCAGGTCTTGCGACTTCAGAAGTTGTACAACAACTTCGACGAAACCATCAAAAAGAGACCAAACTTACTGAGACGCTGGTGCCGGTGGGGATGGTGTAGTGTTTGTATTGAATGGGACGAGCGGTCTTTCGAGTGGTACCTCCAACAGGTGGGTATAGTCGAAGTGTCTCCTTGAGAACCTGAATGTTTACATTTTAAAAATATACCCTGATGATATGGTATGTTCGCTGAAAACACACACACACACACACACCAAATAGAATATGCCTCTATACCATTCATGTTCACCACCTGATGTTCTATAACGTAACAATATCAACACATTTGCTGAATTCAGTATATATCGCCGTACAAAGTACATTTTCCAACAATTCTGCAAAAAAATAATTCTACACCCTACATTACACAGAATAGTTTTGTTCCCCCAATGTACAGATGTTATTATGATACATGAGCATGTTTGCGTCGGTCTCCACGTTGAAAACATAAACACAATAACAAAACCATAGTTTCCATTTAATCATTAAATTTCCGTTCAAAAGTCATTTTCATGCTAAGTGACATAAATTGGACATAGAATGCTACCTTTTACCACTACTATACGGTTCGATGTTTGTGTTAGATAGTTTATCAGAGCTTGTTTTATTTACGGTTTTGTTTCCTTTTGTGTTGTGAAAAAATCTATCAAGCCAAATGACTACATCTAGGTCAAATCACGAGCCAAAGAAACCAAAGATGGCAGATAACATGCATGTAATATGTCGATATTACTAAGCACATATACAGTAGGTAATGGCAGTCCATATACGATATGAGGCAGATATTATCATTTCCTGGAGTTATTGCTTTCTGCACTTGCCCACGTCATTTTACTCTGCAATATGTGTCTGGTTTAACCAATGCTACCTCTTACTCTCTCAATGGCATTCTTTTCATTCAGTCATTTTGTCAATAAGTTATGGATTTCATTGCCTATACCTTCATCATATACTCTAGTTTGGCCAAATCGTCGTATTCCACGGTGGGTTTCTGTCCAAGCACTTCGTCCACTTCTGCACGCAGCCTGCATGAGTGATGAGAGATGTATGGCACTTATCAGTAACCTTTGGGCTTTACATTCCAATATTCATATCACTCTAATATCAGTATATAACTACCCCCCACCTACACAAACACACACACACACACACACACACACACACACATAAACACACATTTGTAATAAAAAAGGAAGAAAATCGAAAGAACAAACGTTTAAAAATTTTGTCGTCAATAGAGGGCGCAAGGAATATCTAACCACTTGCATCGCTGTAGATTTAATAATATTGTATCCCCTGAACAGAGTTCAGAGGATACTATGGATTTGGCCTCGTCGCGCCGCGTCCGCCGCCGCCGCCGCCGCCGCCGCCGCCGCCGCCGCCGCCGCTGCCGCTGGCGCAGAGTTTTCCTTACGAGCGCTCTACCAGCTGCGTTTCTTCAAAGTAAAATTTTTTTCAAATTTGGTATGCAAATATATCATAGCCAGATCTATACATCTATACCTATTGATAATGCTGCCCTCACTGTTCCACCTTTTACAGGGTCAAAGGTCACCTTGATCGTGTCAAAATTTGCAAAAGTGCTTATTTATGCAATAACTCGATTGTTACTCAACAAATTTTATTCAGACTTGCTGGGGAAGAGTATGGGTGATCATTCTACATGAAGGACCCAACAGTTTGTGGTGACGGCGCCCTCATTTTTCCGACTTTGGATGCCAATGCACATTTCTTGTGTGTGCTCTATCAGCCACATTTCTTTTAAGATTTTCTTCATATTTGGCAAAAAGGTGCATTATAGTGAAATGAAGATGCCCATATTGTTTTTGGCGGTGGCGCCCTCGCTTGTTCCGTCTTTATACATGAAAAGGTAAATTTTACAGGGTCTGCTTGTGTGTGCGACGCTGCCTTGTTTCTTGACCGATTTTTTTTTCTAATTTGGTATGTAAATGTATCATAGTCAAATCTATACACCTACACCTATTTGGATTTTATAGTATCCTGCAACAGTTGCCATATCATATAAAATTCTGGCCTAAAAAGTAATCCAGATGGAGCATGGGAGACGGGTTCGGGGGATACATGTGCTCGATTGCGAGTGCTTCTAGTTGATGATGCGTTTGTGAGCATCGAGAAAAGACATTGCAATCACTGAAATTCATATCGTCCCGTAAGATTAGTATGCAAGTGTGAAAGAGTCTCTTGTCGCGTCAGTCCACTTGAATTTGGTTTTAATACAGAATGCCTTAACCTATGAACGTCTATAATGACAGGAAAAATGTTTTGCATATTGAAATAGTTTCCAAAGTTCAAGTCACAGTCAGATGAACCTTACTTCTTAGCAACATTTGGATGCCTCCCGAGCTGCTGTATGGTGAAGGCAAGAAGATTGCTTGTAGTCTCTTGACCTAAACGTGAATGGAAGAGATAAAATAATAACAATTCATGCGGGAAGCAACCACATCAAAGCAAAGACCAAATGATATTACCCTATTGTGTAATTCAATCATAAAGACTTTTGATTATCTGAGTCACGTAGTTTTAGAAACATGATTCAATACTCACCTGCGATGAAGAGAGTGACGAATTCATCCAATAGATTTTCCATTTTGAAGTCTTCACTTGACGTCAGGTCATTTGAAGCCGTTAGGATCATAGTGAGAATATCCATGGGTACTCGCTCCCCCTGCTTGCGAGCACTGATGCGTTCCTCTACGCACTTCATCCCTGTTTCCCGCACCAGGTTAATGCAGGATATGACTCTCTGACGAAGTTCACGTGCTTTGCTCCTCACGTCATACTAAGTCACAAATGAAATATACGAAATAAAGAAAACAGGAGCCATTTCAAGAGTATCTAATTGATCTACACAATTTGACTACAATCAATACGCGATTAGAAACTACTTACATCCACAAAGGGACTGTCGAAGAGTTGTTGCATGCCGTGAAGCACAGTGGTAATTGCTGAGGGAAAGGGACAATCTGGATCAGTTATCGCATTCGTGTTGAGGCTGAAGCCAACCTGTAAGAGGGAACGCAAAGTACATCAATAGTTGATCTGAATTTTTTGCATTGCAAAATATGAGTAAAAATCGGTCATCCACCATTCTTACAAGTTAACAACATGAAATCTAGAATATCGCTTTAAGAATGTAATGTGTTGTGCCACATGTCACAGCAAACAGTTAGAGTACTAATGAAGAAACAACAGAAAGGAAACATTATGAAACAACCTTAATTCAATTCCAATATCGTGAAAAAGAAAGATTAAGATGAAGATGGAGCAGAAGTTACGGACATGTAGGCCTATAACTCAGACCCATTTAGAATGTCCACCCTACCTTGGCGATGACGTCAAGCGTTACGTTGTTGAGTTCGTCCAGCATAGCGACTTCTGTCTTACCGTCTGCCTTCTCCAGTAGTTTTTGACAGAGTACATCGGCACTGTCGTTGAATTGCTCCATCATTCCTATCAGATACCTGGTGAAAAGTAAGTATACGAGGGTCTAATTGGACTGAATTATACACACCTGAACAATATGAGAGATCCTGGCTGATATTGTGGCAGTTGTAAGAAACTATATCGGTTTGCTCGTAAATTCGCTTGTCATAGTGGCCAGGGGCTTAATTCTTGCAGCAGTTTGACGGAAAGTATGAAGGGATCAAATCATCTCACCTGAGAAAGTCGGCATGAATTCATGCTGACTACATTATGTCAACTTTTAGTTAACGTTATTTGTAATATTCCTCCAAATTGCAATGCTCTATTTCTTTAAAAAGTCATCCCTCCGTCAAGTCATCCCTCCTTCACTGTTCATCAGGTCATCCCTCCTTCGTCAAGTCATCCCTCATTCATCAGGTCATCCCTCCTTCATTAGCCATCCTCCTCCGTCAAATCATCCCTCCGTCGTCAAGTCATCCCTCCTTCGTCTAGTCATCCCTCCTTCGTCAAGTCATCCCTCCTACGTCAAGTCATCCGTCCATTGTTAAGTCATCCCTCCTACGACAAGTCATCCCTCCTTCGTCTTGTCATCCCTTCTTCGTCAAGTCATCCCTTCTTCATCAAGTCATCCCTCCTTCATTAGGTCATCCCACCTTTGTCAAGTCATCCCTTCTTCGTCAAGTCATCCCTCCTTCATTAGGTCATCCCACCTTTGTCAAGTCATCCCTTCTTCGTCAAGTCATCCCTCCTTCATTAGGTCATCCCACCTTTGTCAAGTCATCCCTCCTTCGTCAAGTCACCCCTCCTTCGTCAAGTCATCCCTCCTTCGTTAAGTCATCCCTCCTTCATCAGGTCATCCCTCCTTCATTAGGTCATCCCTCCTTCATTAGGTCATCCCTCCTTCATTAGGTCATCCCTCCTTCAGTAGGTCATCTCTCCCTCGTCAAGTCATCCCTCCTTCGTCAAATCATCCCTCTTTCGTCAAGTCATTCTTCCTTCATCAAATTATTCCTCTTTATTTTCAACAAAGTATTTGTTTACAAAACATATCGGGCGGAAAAAAAAACACAAAATGCATGTTATTCTACATGTATCCAAATATAATATAAACAAAATAGATTGTGGAGCCAAGATGCATGATATTTACAACATAATGTTGAGAATGTTGAAAATGGAGGGGAAGAAAGCAGAGCTTGTACTATGCATTCCACTCTGAAGTCATTCCTACTCCATCAGCTCGTCTTCTGTATTCCATGTCATGTTTAATATTCGTAGTAAAAAAAAAATGTATGCTGTTGTTTCTCCTCGTACTCACTTGCGTCTGAATGCTGGATTTATGATGGCTCGTCTGTGAAACCACTTTTCATGGTCGATTTCAGACACCAGTCCATGTCCCATGAAGCGTGTTCCGAACAATTTCTGGAAAGCCCTGTATATCTCAAACGGCTTCGTATGGTGACTGTCGAGAAGGAGTTCCTATCGGAAGCGGCATAGAGAGAAAGTTTTTATTATGTAAAATTCCTCGAACACAGTAAGTTGCGAAAGAAAACAAAGTAAAACACACAAATACACATGTACGTAACATTGAAGAGATCATCGTACGGTATCAAGACTGCTTGAATACCAAGCAATCATGTCATAATCACACACTGCATCATGATAAAAAAAAAGAAAGTTTATCTCCTGTTGCTCATCTAAAGCACAGGTTACATAATTACGTTCTGAATGCTTTATATAGATAACCGAGGAGACGAATCTTCTTTCATCAGGAGACTGCGACCTTCCATGCTCAATATTGCAATACATCATAAAGGTTGTTTTGTTGTTTTTGTGTTGCTTTTATATTAACAAGTGAATACATCAGCGCAATCCATCTCGTCCTGCCTTTTTGGCGTTTTCTATTAGTAAAGGACGAATGCTATATATAGTTCGGAGATCAAGTATCACCAAGAACAACACAACACATAACGAACTGCATGACGCTCACTAGATGCTGATGTCCAACATTTTGCAACATTTTTATTTCATTTGTGCTACATGTTACAGACTATTATTTCTAGTAATCGTGCAGTAACGACTTCTCTTACTCATGAATATGATAATACGAGTTGAAGCAGAGAATATGTAAATCTAAAGGAGTCACCTTGAAACATGAAAATTATCATAGCAGAACGCCGTTTGACGTGTGAAAAAGAACTGAACCGACATCATTATTTAAGATACAACAGTGGCGGCAGACCATCATTGCAAGTGATTTTTTAGCTTTTTTCAAAAGTTCTCGTTTTCTTGTTTTCAGAAAGAGTCTGATTTTGAATTACAATCACTATCTATCTTGCCTTCACAATATCCTTCGAGCATGCCAAGACATGAGGCATCCAAAGAAATCGCACCCAGAAGACAGGTCCATGGGTTTGAACCCTGTATTGCACAACAACAAAACAGATACGAAGAGTTATCTTTCCGTGAGTGGATTGTGTTTGCAATGTTGATTGATTGCATTGAAGACAAAAATGAGGGCGCCTCGAAGGACTCAGATGAGTAAAGATAATTAACGCACATGTACTATAATCATCATTTCTAAATATAGTGTGTTCCTTGATAAGTTCAGTTATCTTCGACAGCACGTTTTCTCCATTACAGCGCCCTACAGCTAGGATATTACAAATTATTGGAAATGACACATACTTTCATCCATAATCACGCTCAAAACAATGCATCATGTTTCAAAGATAGTTTCTACAGGGCCTACGTAATTAATTCATGTAAAATGAAATATATCAGTACTTATAGCTAATACATATACATGAGCTGACAATCTTTATAGTGCCGAACGTTAGTTTTCAATTACGATTTAATGTAAAATAACAAACAGTGAAGAATCTACTCGTATACACCAGCCCTATATCGCCATTCGGATGTACTATACTATAGCATAGCCACAACAATGGTATAGGCCCTAATGAAGACAGTAAGTCCTCCGTCTGCAATGTGTGCACGTTTAAAACTGATGAACCTCATCAATGATAACAATGTTGCCATTAGAACTGCAACCGTGGCATACAAAGACTTTGACAAGCTTTCCTTCTATTTCTGTATCTGAGTGTTCATTTTCATACCATTTGGACGTTGTCATGCTTTTCAAAGTATATATATCACAAACAAGATTCACTCACAACAGGTGTATGTTCTGGCCGTTACATAATGACAGCTTCTCCTTCCCTGAAACAAGCTCGAGGATGTTTCCAAATACAAAGCTGAGGAAAAAGATAGATAAACGAAAGACAAATCAAGAGATTAAGTAAACATGGTGTCAATAAGTTAGAATGTATTTTACAAACGAAAACTAGGAGACGGAAGATAGTCATTATATACCTATGTAAAAATTTAAAACCAAAGAAACATAAAGAGAAATCCTCTGAAATTTCCATCTCATTTCCTATTACTTACTGGAAGTGGCCCATTCACTATCATTTTACATATAAATTACTATCATCAGGATCGAAGGTTACGAGTTTACCAGGCATATATCTTTGCTGAGCAAATAATAGGCTTATACGCTGACTCCAGAAAACAAATGTCCATTGCCGATACCATGCAGGCAAGCATGCACTCCGCTGTTCAACATGGTAAAGCATTTAAGAGCTGTCTCTGAATTTTATACACGTAATGACAAGACATCTAGCCTAGCCTTGCTACATATTCCTCCCACTTTCGCTCCCAAGGTAACTATACAACAACAACAACAACAGCAGAAACAACAACAACAACAACAAGAATTCATACCCATACAAAACCACATGTTGATCATTGCCGTAAACTCTAGATTTAATGAGAGCGGGCAAAGCCAAAATCGCCGTTTTCATATATTGCCACACAGTAACTACGAGCCTATAGATATACATGTATTCCCATGCAAGTTCGGACACGAACACACATAAACACGATACGTATCCCTACAGCAAAATACAAAAGCTTCTATATGCATGCATTATGGCAAATATACCACGCGTATTGAGTTAGAATATGAATATGCAGTTGTGATCGAGTGAAGAGCAATGGCTGTACTTCACCTCTTCCTCTTGGGACCTGGGAAGCCTTTGAACCGACGTTCCACACGGAGCACTAGCGCTGAAAACGCGAGAAAAGCTGTGAGCAAGAGACCTATGATCACCAGAACAGCATACCCGAGAATTGTCAGGAAAAGGCTCACACTTACAGGCCAGAGAGACATATTGAATCAGATGTCAGTTTGGACGAATATGAATATTATATGACCTTCATTAGGCTGAACGTAATGAGCCGGATAGAGCTGTTATACCCTTTTCGTAAAAGCGTGATTTTTAATAGTCTGAGGAAAGGCAGTATGCTAGTTTCGTATACTATCTAGCTGGGTGACCGAAATGGGTATAATGGGTATGATGTACATGTATATAGGACAGGAACGGATTGTGTGGCACGAAGATCGCGGTCAGAGTCCATTCGTGACAATCAATTTTTGGTCGACTTGCACCTAGTTGCAGCACGCTCGCTTCATGCAACAATGACATTTATTCACATTTGTTTGATTAGAGCATAATAAGTTTACTGAGTTTTCATATCTCATTGATAAGAATAGTATCATTATTATGTTGCATGCGTTTTTGTGTGCTATAAAAAAATCAGATTGTGAGACGTAATTACCTTCACCTAAAATACTGTCTTTGCAAAATAAATTGCACTGACATACATCATAAGTGTGACAGTCGGTAAGAACTCACGAATTATTTTTCAAGTATTACACACGAGAAGATGGTGCACTTGAGTTGCGTAAATTCACTCTAAGCATTTACGCAGAGTTGTTTTTTTTTAACGAGCAATTTCATTTAAAAGTCAGAGCTGCACTAGGTAATCCCTATGACGTCTTGATAATCAAAATTTTTACAAAGTTTCTTCATAGCTTATTGTAAACAGGACAAGTATGTTATTCATTATGGTTATGCTTTTAGGCCCTATATATATTTTACATGCCCTAAGTTTTGTGACAGGAGATTAAACACTATTATAGTCTCAATTGGTTGAGATATTTTGAATTCAAAGATTGTAATAAAGGTATAGGCCTGTATACTATTTGATATTCGCTTTTGAATAGACCAAACCGAACTTAGACAATGAGGTCAAATAAAAGGGGAGACATAAAATCACTCCCATGGCAAGAATTCACGAAGGTGGTAAAATTGAAAACGTGGTTTAAACCATGGACAATTTGTATGGAGCGCCAAGTGTCGTATGGCCTATTTCGTTACAAAATCAGTCATTTCGTCGACGAAAATGAATACTTTCCCCACATTATTTTCTAAGTCTTATCTACAATTGTTTTTGTTCCAGCTTTGTTTTGTTTTTGTTTTTTTTTTTTGTTTTTTTGTTCCATGCATAATGTTAGCTTTTTTGGTCATTTTTTGAAAGCGGCTAGAAGAAAGACTGCCCGTAGTTGCGGGTACAAATCTTATTTTTTGATAGTTCTAGTAAAGAAAAATTTCCCGCCGTTTAATAACCTTTTGTTTAGTATTATGTACCGATGATGTAGATGTAAGCCTACTGTATCTCTAGGAATACTCAGGTGATTGATAACACTCACACTGACGGTCACTTTTTCTCAGCAACCCCACCCCACCCCCTGTGCCCTGGATTGTGGCACACTCGATCTTGTCCACACCCTTGTCATACCTGGGGAAAATATTCGTTTGTTAGAAGACACAAACATTAGACCAGACAAGACCCAGTATCAAAGAATGTGCCACACCAAGGTTAGTGGGTGGGGTGCACACAATGACACAAGAGTACTCGTTTAAACCCCACCCCCTTGGTGTGGTACATGCACTGGGTCTTGTCCGGTCGAGTGTTTGTGTCTTTTAAAGTGTTTATCCATATCGTTTTGTATAATTTGTATACAAAGTGATATGGGACACGCCACGCCGTCACACCAACACAAACTTTATTTCGAAATCATTTTGTACACTGTGATGTATACAAAGTGAAATGGATGGCACATTTTGACACTTTGCCACTTTCACAACACTCCCGAAATTACAAGCCTGAATACATAAACTTTATTTCCCTTTTCATTTTGTATACTCAAGTGATAGAAAATGAAATCGGTGCCAGTGCATAGTGTACAGACCCCAGGGGGTGTGCTGTCACAGTGCCCTGTCGGCACTGTGACAGCACACCCTCGTGGGTCTGCACATTCTGCACTTTTGACATTAATTTCATCTTTTATACTCTGCATACAAAATGAGATGGGTGTCACATTTCATTCTGGGCACTCTGAAAATAAAGACAAAGCTGAGGTTCTGAAAATAATAACTTACAATTGTATTTTCATTTGGTAACGTTATTTCTTCTTAATTGCAATCAACTGTACCAAATATCCACAAGAAGTCCATGAAGCAATTTGCGTTTCCACTAAAGATTTGATGCTTGACCAGGTCTTTGAAATTCTAGGTGATTGCCAAATCTTTTAAGATGAAGCTGTCGTTATTGGAGGATGCTTCATATTATTCAGCTAAATGTCTCAAGGCAACGGGGAATACTATAATACGACATGCATCACAAAGCACGCCGCCAGCTATTTTGTTGGTTTCTCGGGAAGAGAATTGAAACCAAAAGGGTCTAAATACATTTATTTGAGAGACTTCCCTCAATCAGTCTCATGCTTCAGGTCATTATAGATTTATATCGTATTTATATCGGAAATACCAACATCAATAGTGGATCTATCTAAACATTACCTAAACTTACGTGCGGTATAAATGGTTTTAACAGCAGTTCTTACCCACAAGTATAATACAATACAATTAAAAGCGAAACTTGTTCGCAGTCCTTGATTTTGCCTTCTAAGATAATTAATATTCTATCATAAGGAATAAAGTTATCTGGGATGGGGCAAAGAGGCAGCCAGTCACGAAAAAAGGCAGCCAAGTCACTTAATAACGACTTTTAAGATGCCACTCGAAAGATTAGATGCATTACCCAGGATCATAAAAGTCGTCTGCACTGTGCTGACCAATGTGAAGTACGGGAGGGGAGGCCCCGGCTGTCGAAGATGGCTCTATGGTCAGCTCTAATGGATTGTTTGAGCGGGGATGACCTTAGTCTCGTTGGTTGTATGCCCCACCAAGGCAATGGGATGCTCGGCATTCTGGGTGGTAGACTGGATAAGTAACCTGTAAAAGTCTAGATCTAGAGACATAAAAATATGATATCGACCATAAACTTTTCTACATCTACATCTCACTATACTGTGATCAGAATCGGTATTACTTTTCACTTGTGTTTTTCGCTTTACTTTTTCACAAAAAAAAAAAAATCAGCGGAAGTAGGGGATATGCAGAGATGAAATCGTGGCACATGGCATGTAGTGGCATAGTAAATTTTGAGTTAATTGCTAAATTCTATAAATGGTTACAGAACCTGTATAAGAGATAACAGAGATAAAAGTGGCATGTTGGCCACGCCCTATACCATAACACAGGCGACACAATATCATATTGCAAGCATAATATCTAAAAGAGGACACAGACTAAACTACTAGAAAGTACTAACGGCCCATTCGTGGAGGGTACAGGTGGACTGGTGTCTGCTGCCGAGGATGGCTCCGTGGTCGGTCCAGCAGGTGTCTGAGCTTGGATTGGTCTCACCAAGGAGGTACTAGGCAAGGGTTACCTCCTTGGTCTCACTGGCTGCACGCCCTCCATAAAGACTATTTGGGACACTCGGCATGGTGGGGTTGTCGACTCGCATTCACCGTTGAATACGACAGGCATACAAATAATAAGTAACCAGCTAATACAGTTTCCGCACAAACATAATGTTGCATAACATCATAACATGTTAACATAAAAAAGCATGGAATGCACACATTGAGTAGAGGTTGGTTTTTTTTTTCTCACTAAGACCATAGATCTATATAGTCTACAGATATTTCGTGAAGCAAATAAATAGCTAAATGAATACATAAATAGAGGGCCAAATGTGTTTTACTTACATTATTTTGCTTTGAATGCTGGTACATTGCACGTCCACAATCAATAACAGGGACACTGCAGGGTTATGTGCTTGTTTCCCAGTGTGAGAGGTCTATAAGCATCCTTCGGTTGCTGAAGACGTACCCGCGGTCTACCATGGGACAAAATCGATGTTCTTCATTAGCCCTCATTAGGGATATTCATATCGATGTGTCTAAAGTAATATACTTGCTCATCTTCACCCAAGGAGATTACTCCTGTCCAATTTGCTCATGTAAGTGTCATTTGCAAAACAAGGTAGCCTTAGTTGAGCAGCAACTGGGTACATTTAGTCACCTATGATTGAACATATTTTCATTACATCAGCAGTCAGCACATATCCAAAAGTAAAAAACCCCTTTTCAGATGTTGGCTGTAAATCCTGCCGACATTACTTAATTTCATACTTAATTTCATTCTTTATGTTAGTGAGACTTATAAGGGATTATGCCAGGCAAATGCATGTTGACTTTTGTTGACTTATAATTCCCTGTTCGTCACTTATTTGGCCAAAAAAAATCTAATTATGTGCTTTGTATTTTATAACAAATTTTTAACACTTTGTTGTATTGTCCTCTTGTGACACCACTTGTTAGTCACTATCCAGAAGATATCAACATTTCAGCAGACAATGTTTTGTGGGATAGTTGGCTTTAAGTGCTCTCTCAGAATAGCAGGGTACCCCTACACTATACCTTTCTTTAGCAGGTGTATTGCAACATGCATTGTAAGAGAGCACTTAGAGCCGACTATCCCACATAACACTGTCTATTGAAGTGTTAATACAAGTCATGTATCTTCTGAATGGTGACTGACAAGACAGTGATGTCAGGAGGGGAATGTTTACAACTTTTTTGGAGGAGGATCCCAGTAATCCGAAGAAAAAATATGAAAAAATACCATAAAATACATAGCACATAATCTTTTTTTGGCAAATAAATAATGAATAGGGTATCATAAATCCACAAATGTCAACAAGCATTTGCTTGCCATGGGCTCTTAAAAGGTCCCATGACATGCAAATGCATGTTTCTTCTGTTGATCTGTACAAATGTATACATCACATATCTTGGTTTTGTGTGTGTGTGTGTGTGTGTGTGTGTGTGTGTGTGTGTGTGTTTTGTTCTTGTCTTTAGGATACAAATACTTGTGATATATTTTATACTATTTTTAGCTTACCTTAGCTAAAGGCTCATGTGAGCTATTGCCGCCCGTTTTCGTCAGTCGTCCGTCGTCCGTCAACTTTTATATTTTCATCTTCTTCTCCAGAGTGGGTGATCAGATTTCAACCAAACCTAGTACATTGTAGTAGGGATCATCCTGATGGGTATAATGGGATCCAAAGTTGTTCAAATGGCACTCGTGTTATGTTGTGTGTGGATACCTTCATTAATAGTGAAGAATAAAAGTTTTTCATGACAGATTCTAGGGTGGTCACCTTGGGCCCTGTGGAGCCGGGAAATGTGCAAACGCCGGGAATTGTGCAAACGTTTTGCCAGGAAATGTGCAAACGCCGGGAAATGTGCAAATTTCATCAACGGGAAATGTGCAAACATGACGCCAGGAAATATGCAAAACGTCGCCGGGAAATGTGCAAATAATTTACTTTAGCGATATTGTGTATAAAGATAGTATAGATAAACTCCATATCAAAACTGCCCATGAACTTCCACCATTTATATTTTCTTAATGAAATCCTTGACAGATTTTCAACAAAATTGGCAGGTAGCACGATTATGGCAATGGGATCTCAATTTGTTTGTATAGTAGCCACCTCCCCCCCCCCCCCCCCCAAAAAAAAAAAAAAAAAAAAAAGGAGGGGAGGAGGCCTCAAAGTCCCAGACCTACGGTATTATCGAAATTCTTCTTGTATTATATAACCAAATAAGAATGAGCTAGGTTGGTTCTTTAAAGATATTGATGAAAGGAGTTCACGTTTAATGGCAGATCCAGGGATGCAGGGCACAGCCCCATAAGTGGGGAGGAGTCTTCAAATTGAAGCCTCAGAGTCCCTAAACTAGTGCTATGAAGGCATTAATGACTGAAATTGCATGTTTGATTATGACGGATCCAGGGGTGTCCGGATCGCGGGGGGGGGGGGGGGGTGAGGGGAGGAGAGGGATTTTCTACATTTTCAGTATCTTCTTGAAAAGTCTAGGACAGATTTTCACTAAACTTGTCAGATAGCCTCATTACGGTGATATGATCTTTATGAATTGAAATTAGCCCCCAATCCTCCGCCACCCCCACCCCGACCGAAAAGAGGGGGGGGGGGGGGGAAGTTGAAGCCTCAGAGTCCCTAAAACCTGGATTTTTAAAAATCTTTTTCTGTCGAACAAAAAAGAGATAGAGCTAAGTTAGTGCCTTGAAGACATTAATGACTGAAATTTCATGTTTGATTATGGCGGATCCAGGGGTGCCCTGATTGGGGGTGGGTGCGCATGGAGGGGAAGTGATGGAGAGGAGGGGGGTTGTCCACATTTACTGCATCTTCTTGATAAATCTCAAGAAGGATTTTCACCAAACTTGACAGATACCATCTTTACGGTGATATGGTTTTATAATTATGGTAAAATGAGCCCCACCCCCTCCCACCGCCAAGGGGGGGGGGGGGGAGGAGGAGTTGAAGTTTCAGGTCCCTAAACTCTGGAATTTGTAATCTTCTTCTGTTGAACCGAAGAATATGGAACTACGTTATATGAAGACACTATAGTTACTAAAATTTCAGGTTTGATTATGACGGGTCCAGGAGTGCCCTGCATGATAAGGGGTGTGAGGGGGAGGAGGGGGATTTTCCACATTTTCTGCATAGTCTTGTAAAATCTATGACGGATTTTCACCAAACTTGGCAGATAGTATATTTACGGTGATTCGATCTTAATTTGTTCAATTGAATTCCCCCCCCCCCCCCCGCCGACGAGGAGGGGGGGGGGGGGGGGGTTGAATCCTCGGAGTCTCTATTTTCTTGATTTTTTTTTTTACTTCTGTCGAACCGAAAAAGTTAGTGCTGTAAAGACATTAATGACCGAAATCTCATGTTTGATTATGGCGGGTCTAGGGGAGCTGTGATCGGGGGTAGGTGAGGGTGAGGGGGAGGGGATGCTGTTCGTTGTTCCGAAGGTTCGCTATTCCGAAGGTTCGTTATTCCGAAGGGTCGTTAATCCGAAACACGCAAAGTCCCTATACCTAGAGGTTCGTTAATCCGAAAATGAAAAAGGGTTCGTTGATCCGAAAATTTGTGGCGTTATTCCGAAGGTTCGTTATTCCGAAGACTGGTTAATCCGTAAATGAAATTTGGAACAATGAACTTTCGGAATAAAGAATCTTAGGAATAAAGAGCCTTCGGAATAACAAACCTTCGGAATAACGAGCTGTAGGGGGAGGAGGGGGATTTTCAAAATTTTCTCCATCTTCTTGAAAAATCTATGACGAATTTTCACCAAACTTGGCAGATAGCATCTTTATGGTGATAGTACTGTAAGTTTACTATGACAGATGAAGGGATGCCCAAAAAGGGGAGGGGGTAGGAAGGAGGCTTAATTTTCACATTTTTTGTCTTTTTCCTGAAAACTCAAGACGCATCCCTCGGATAATAGTCTAGTAGACGATGTCATAGACAATGTACATGACCTAGAAAAGTTTTTAAGTACAAGGTTTTTTTGTTGATTCGTGTTCTAGAAGGGTATTGGAGTAAATTTAGCTTGGTTGCCACCTGGGCAACCTTGGGCAACTTTTTTTATTAGCCTAATTAGCATAATTGCGAAATTAGCACATATGAAATATGTAATGTATTACATGTACTAATTTTCATACAGGGAACCATAAAACATAGGAAATAAAACTTTGTAAGGGTTTTCTATACCGAGGAATCCATTCGTAACATAAATTTTCAATTTCAAACTTTGTAAGTGTCTTAGATACCGTAATTAGCAAAATAAGCGTATTTGCATACGTGTAATAGTGAAGTTATATGGTAATATACCATTGATATGACCGGAAAATGCTGTTAAGCCCAAGGTTTTGTTGGTGTTGTAGTTGAGTCATTCTTAAGATGGGTACTGAAGTTCATCTGAACTTGCTTGGTACCTTGGCAACCTTCATCAATCATTTTTATTAGTCTCATTAGCATATTCAGCTAATTAGCGCAACATGTCATAATAATTTTACTGTTCTTAATTTCACTGCAGAAAGCCGAAAACACTCGTATAACACGATTTTCAAAGGTTTTTTAAGACCAGGAATTCATCCGTAACACTGGTTTGTATTTCCAAACTATGAAGCTGGTCTTAAATATCATAATTAGCATAATTACAAAATTAGCATATTATGTATGCACAGTGTACAATATAGTCCAGCAAATATATGGTGTCTCATGCCTTGTACTGTATAATATTATGACCTGCATATTATATGGAAAAGTTGGTATGTACAAGGTCTTTGTAGATTGGTGTTTTAGATGGGTACTAACGACGCAGTAAACTAATTAAGCTGGTTGCCATCCTTTCAGCCTTGGGTAGATATCTTTGATAAGTATAAAGCATGATAATTTATACATAATTAGCGTAATATGTATCCTGCTACTAGTAATCTTAATCCAGGATGCCTGGATATTGAATTTTAATATACAGGAAGCCTGAAAACATATTATAGCTTGTTACGAGGAATCCATTTGCAACACCAGTTCCCAATTTCAAATGATGCAAGTGTCTAAAATATCATGATTAGCATATCAACCTAATTTGCATGTGTACAAAAGTAAATAGAAGTAAAGTAGATAAATAAATACACCATAAAAATGATCTCGAAAAGTTGTTAAGTACAATCCTTTTTATTGCTTTATTTGTTTTAGACGAGTATTGAAGTAAGATAAGCTTGGTTACCACGTTAGCAACCTAAGTGCGATTATCATCTATTAGCCTAATTAGCATATTCAGCAAATTAGTACAATGTTTATGTATTTAATTTCAATACAGAAAGTATATCAAAAAAAATGTTTTTCAAGGTTTTGGATGAAGAGGAATTCATTATAACATTGGTTTTCACATGTTTGCAAATGGTGCAAACTGTCTTAAATATCGTAATTGGGATAATGAGATAAAATGCATATTTCCCATAGTCCATTTTACGATAATTTATTAGATACTGTTTTATGTGACCTTGAGATGTTGGTATATATATATATATATATATAATTGTCATGAATATGTATTTGTACAAAGTGAGTGTGGTCTGTTCGGCCAACGTTGGAAAAAAGATAGATCGAGACTACGATGATGCCGCTTAAGGAGAGGGAAGAATGAAGGTTTTGTTGCTTTAAGTCTGATATCATTGGTGGTGGCGATTTGTTTTGTTTTCAGAATGTGTGACATGATGTTGTGCCACCAGTATTTCCCTCCCTTTCGTAATAATGTATGTAATATATATATTAATCATACAACAATGAAAAACTTTATTTCGTTTTATAGGGGGATGTCCTTGCCCTCCCAACCCAGCCATTGCCCATAAAATCTGCCATCACAAATGGATTCCTGGTCATAGAAAACTTTTGAAAATGTGTTATTTCTTCAAACTTTCTTTATTATAAAGCGTAAACAACATATTCTATTGTCAAACTAATTAGATCTTTATGCTATTAGGCTACTAAACTGCAATTGCCTGGCATTGCCAAAGTGGCAACGAAGTATTATTTATCCTTGAATACAAATCTCAAAACCTCGAAAAGTCATATCTTATATGAGTATTCAGATTCCAGGATTAGAATTAGCAACATGCTCATTGCATATTCTAATTAGCTAACATCATGCTAATTAGCCTAATCAAAGATAATTACCCAAGGTTCAGAGAGTGGCAACCAAGCTTAGCTAGTTTACTATACATTGTTAGTTCCCATCTAACATATTCTCTAAAACCCCAGTCTACAAAGACCTTGTACATACCAACTTTTCCAGGTCATATACAGTACATAGCATAATGACACCATTTGCTGGACTATTGTACACTGTACATATATAATATGCTAATTATAATATTTAAGACCGATTTCATAGTTTGGAAATACAAACCAGTGTTACAGATGAATTCCTGGTATTAAAAAACCTTTAAAAATCGTATTATACAAGTGTTTTCGGGCTTTCTGCAATGAAATTATGACATATATTGCGCTAATTAGCTGAATATGCTAATGAGACTAATAAAAACGATTGTTCAAGGCTGCCAAGGTACCAAGCAAGTTCAGATAGCTTCAACCACAACACCAACAAAACCTTGGGCTTAACAGCATTTTCCGGTCATATTAATGATATATATTACCATATACTTCACTATTATACTTATGCAAATACGCTTATTATGCTAATTACGGTATTTAAGACACTTACATAGTTTGAAATTGAAAATTAATGTTATGAATGGATTCCTCAATATAGAAAACCCTTACAAAGTTTTATTTCCCATGATTTCTGGTTTCCTGTATCAAAATTAGTAAAATCACAATATTTTATACATGCTAATTACGTAATTATGCTAATTAGGCTAATAAAAAAAGTTGCCCAAGGTTGCCCAGGTGGCAACTATAAAGCTAAATTTACTCCAATACCCTTCTAGAACACAGTTTCTACTCGACTAGATGTATAGAATACCTGTAGATTATGTATAAAATCAGTGCTGCCAGAACCAGGGGTGCGAATTGTTTTTGCCGACGATTTTTTTTTTTTTCGTACCTGGTGCAAAATATTAAAAAAAAAATAGAAAAGAATAATTATTTAGCGTCTGGCGTTGAGGTCACTCGCAGACTGAAGTGTTTTTTTTTTTTTTTTTTTTTTTAAGGATCTGAAGGGGGTGCGTTCCATAGAGATGTATACTAAAGTCTCTATGGTGCGTTCGCACCCAACGCACCCCCCCCCCCCCCCCCCCCCCCCCCCCGTGACGCCCATGGGAACCTTAAAAAAACGTTCTGAAAACGTTATGTGTTTGCTGGGAAAGTACTGTGTCACACAATATTGTACTGCTGTATACACTAGTTCTGTTGTACCCTCGTGGTGTCAGGTCAGAGAGAGGGAGAGAGAGAGCCAGTTCTCGTGTCCCCGACAAAACGACTCGACTGTGTGCACAGTGTATACGTACCGCATCAGGACGGAACTGTACTATTTTCTGCCCAGCTGATCTACCAAAACAAACAAAATGTTCGCGACCGTGATGAATCTATTTCCGGCAAACTCATTAATTCAAAACAGACGCCTTGATTGCACCTGAACCATATACATTTACTGCTTAATAACCTATACTTGTGTATCTTCGCCCTGAACTCTTACTTAGTACTTGGATATCGGATCTTAGTGAGAACAATTGAGACGCGAAACGAAGGCGCGAACTCAAATTTGTCTTTCGCGCCAAAGTAGGCCTACCACCAGTCCATGCAAGGTGCTGGACATGTACAGTCTCTATCACCCCAGCCTTAGCGAAGTATCAAAGCGCCTTTCCACCTGCACCTGACTATTCCAGTAACAAGCAATTCTAATAAATCTCATACAGTCTGATAGCAAAACATGAAAATGATGAGATAGGCCAAACAATGTTAAATTGATGATGCAGAGAAAAGCATGTAAACAGTATGAAAGAACAGATTGGTGTACTTTTTTTCTCTGCCTTAGCGCAAGGTTAACTTTTGACCGTGTGAACTCAAAGTAAACCGGCCGATACGTGCGCGCGCTCGGATCATGCACGCGATCGCGAGCCCTTGCAAGCTAACGTAAGACAGCGCGCGAAAGGTTACGTTTCTCGTGCGCCCAACAGTACAAATGAGCGTAATATCAGACTCGGAGTTGCCTCGTCTGAAAGGACCAGAAAATGGTAAAAACCCGTCATGAGGTGGACATGGACGCAAGTCCTGGTAGTGAATTTCTCTCTCTTCGAACCAGGAGCTCCAAACGACAATCTAGAAGTGATGCTGAGGTAATGTGAAATGAATAATTAAGCATGTGTACCACCAAGTACACATACAAGGATGATTACCATTTTGCGTGTATTTTACATGCGTCGCAGCGTACATTGATTATGACCGAAATAGTATTGTCAGCGAGAAGGGACAAGAGATTGTCTGCCGAAGTATGTGGACACTGAAAATCGACGACAACGTAGCCCACATGATAAAGCCGGCTAGGTTCCGGGCAGATACTGTCCATTCATTCTGCTGTTGGGCGCGATAGGAATAGGATAGTCTTTGCAAAACTCGTGTAGCCTAACCGTTCGTAACCGTAACGTTAAAGCCACTATGTCTATGTGTTGCTGTTAGTGTTAGATCTGTACAGTATAACGCAAAGACGTTTGTAATCAGCCCGACCAGACACTTAAACTTATTTATACGCTGTGCGAATACAGCGACAGCGTCTGACAGTGACACAGACGAGGCATTAAATAGGCATGCACCTTCAAAGTGGGGAACCACAACACAACTACAAAACTTATGAAAATTTATACGTTTCTTATAAAAAAATGTATAACGTTAGACCCTACCTACTACGTTACTCACGGTAAGTGCTAACTACACGCAGCGCTGTCGCAAATCGCGACAGCGCTGCACCCCTTTTCCTTCGCGGACGTTGTTATCGCGCTTATATCGTTCACTGTTTCCTTCATGAATATCTTTATTAATCGTGGAAAACTAAAATATAAGGAACTATCGTAATCTATGATCATCATTCAATAACCGGTATGCGATTTTTTGTTTAATTAGGTTCTACGTCTAAGACTTACCGAAATCTATGGCTGAAATCAGGTCTGTAAACGTCCTTACTGCTTCACTCCTCATCTGCGTGTTGTATGAATAGCATTCACTCTCGTATACTACAACGTAGGTAGTCGCAGATAGTCGGATGACCCCGACTAAAAAAGTTCAAATCATTGCCGGTGCAGCACGCGCGGATCTACTACAAGCTTTACGTAACACATGAAACGCACGGGCGTACGTAAAAAGCAACCACTTCTGAATGCGCATGCGTGGTAGTTTGTTGCTTTTGTGAAGCTCTCGAAGGAAAAGATGCCACGGCACGATCTACTCCGAAAAATTCAACAATAAGGTCTGGATACCAACAAAACGCCGAATTTAACTCAACCATCAGGAAAATACGCTGTAGGTAAGTGTTGACAATTATTTTACTCTTAAAATCATACCAAATAAAAGGTATTTTATGTGATTTTGCTGTCAACAGTGACGGTCGTTGACAACGTTGAAACACTAACTCATGTCAGACCCTGTTCACAGTGTCTGGTCAGGCTAGGTAAGTGCATGCTTGTGGCTGCTTGGGCGCTAGTGTACTTTTGCACCTGTTTGTCAAACGACCTCCAAACATGCACAAACTCACCCTGGTTATTCAGTAACCTAAAATACTTCCACCTGAGTCTCCAAAGTCAAATACTAGATCTAGTAGAAGTACGTTGAGTTTTACGTTAATACAAGTGTCGGAAAATCATTGGAAAATCTTGATTGCTGGAATTGCTAATCTGACTGTACACAAGCACAGTTACGAATTGGTCTGGATGTAGCGACACAGTGACTTTTTCTATGGTGTCGTTGAAAAGCTAAAATTTGTTTTTTCCTTGTCCTTGGCCAAGTCTTCCATTAGCGGTTGTAGCTTCATGGCAGCAGTTGAGCGCGTGCGCGAGTGTATGCTGCCACCTATATCTTTCTCTTTCTTTTCTTCTTTTATTTTAGGGTAGAATCTATTCCCAAATTTCCCCTTCCTTCTTAGCAATTATTTCTTGGTGATTTTCCTCTTCTCTATCTTTCTCAATTTCCTATTTAACTGACAGTTTACTGTATAGATCTACCTTTTGCCTGTTTTTAGTTTCCTTCATGGGTTGTTTTTCCCTCCAACTACAATTTCTCTATAGCAATTGCTTTCCTCTTTTCTTTTCAAACATGTCCATCTCTCCCTTGCTTTCCTTTATAGGTAAAGTTTCTCTTCTTTCTTTCCTTCCATCATCTTTCAGTGAACTCTCTATTTTATAAACCTTTTGTTTCCTTTTATGTGGGTTTAACTTTTTGATACAGTGTATCTTTTCTTTTATTTATCAATTATTAATTATCAATTTCAAACTTATACCATGTATGTATCATGTCCCAAGGACAACAAATCTAATGTATCAATGTGATCAGTCGACCGTGACGTCACTATGACGTCATTATATGAAAATACATTCTCAATCATATCTCATTAATGGAATGGAATTTTTCAATGAAATTTACGTCACATATATTTCAAGTTATGCGCATTCTACTCATATTCTCAAAATTCATATCTACTCTTAAAACATGCGCGTACGTGCGCGTTGAAATATTTGTATGCTCAAATCGAGCTAAAAATTTTTTTGCACACGTTTCAGACCATTTGCAGCATTTTTTGAAAATTTGAAAAAATTGGACGGACGCGTACGCGCGCGCACATATACGCACGCACAGCTCATATGCAATAGAAATTTCCCATTTTTTCACTTATATCTAATTTCTGAAATGTCAGGGAATATTTCTACCAAGTTTCAAGTCAATCCAACTCAATATGACGTCATACGGACCAGTCAAAGTTGAAATTCCGCGCGCGCGTCAATGGCGATATACAGTGCAACTATGCCAAAAAATCGCCAATTTTAAATCCGATTTTACTCGTCAGGATGGACGGTGACCCCCCATTTTCTTTATATTCTGAAAGCTGATGAGTTTTACATGGCTTTTCATGGGTTGGCAATGCTGAAAAAATGATTATAAGATATCAAATTTCTTAATAAAGTAAAAAAAGTAAATTTTCAAAATGACGTCATCAAATTTCAAGTTCACTCAAGCGTATCTCACTTATTCTTTTGTTAATTTTCGTCCAAATTTCAATATGTTGTAGCTTATTAGATGGTCTTTCAGTCACAAGATAACAACATTTTGATTGGATGACGGCATCACCTCGTAAAAAGGGATTGAAAGTAACGTCAAATTTGACCAGTTCACATGTTATCTCTATGGGAGTGCAGTTTTTCTGGAAATGAAAACTGACATGACTATCTTTATCGAGCACTAGCTCACTTCTGCTTCGGTGAATTTCTCCCAGATTTTAGTATGTTGTAGCTGAGACTTTGGGCTATCGTGAATGTGCCCTTCGTTTTTTTCATACGGAGTCGGCATCACGTCCAAAAACTTGGTTGAAATCAAAGCTTATCTTCGATGTATTGAAATATTTCTTTCTTTCTGCAACTTTCTTTGCAATAACTCAAGAAAAACATACCCTATTACCATCATATTTCCCACATATTTAGTTCATGTCACGTACATTATTTCACAAAATAACAACTACTTGATCAGACACCATCTTGGGTACGGTATGTAAATTAGGGTCAAAGGTCATAAATGTTTCATCCTGTATCTTGGTGAATACATGTCCTATCTTTCCCATATTTTGCACACGTAAAGACCATGTTACAAGGATCATTTCACAAAATAATCATTTTTGGCTCAGAGGCCATCTTGTCTGTGCAAAGTGGGGTCAAAGGTCATATGTATTTCTTCCTGTATCTTCGTTATGACGTGTTATCTCTATGGGAGGGAATTTTTCTAGATGTGAAAATTGACATGATTGTCTTTATCGACGACTAGCTCACTTACCCTTCGGTGAATTTCTTCCAGATTTTAGTATGTTGTAGCCAATTTAATACTCTTTAAAGGACAAGTTCACCTTCATAAACATAAGGATTGAGAGAATGTAGCAATATTAGTAGAACACATCATTGAAAGTTTGAGGAAAATCGGACAATCCGTTCAAAAGTTATGAATTTTTGAAGTTTTTGTGCAGTAACCGCTGGATGAGAAGACTACTGCAGTGTGTGAAAAACTTAGATGTCACATGCGTACAACAATATAAGGAAAATATAAAGAGAATTTCACAAAATTTCATCTTATGAAAAAAGTACACATTCCCCCGACTCGTTACCGACAAATGTTATGGGTAATATTATTCCCCCTGCCTTTAGAAAGAGGCAAGTCAAGTGCTCTTTTATTACGCGAAAAAAGTGAAAATATGTTGAATTTTCTTTATATTTTCTTTATACTGTTGTACGCATATGACTCACAAGCTGTAGTAGTCTCCTCATCCAGCGGTTCCAACACAAAAATTTTAAAAATTCATAACTTTTGCATCGATTGTCCAATTTTCCTCAAACTTTCACTGATGTGTTCTACTAATATTGTTGCATTCTCTCGATCCTTATGTTTATGAAGGTGAACTTGTCCTTTAAGTTTTGTTGTATCAAAAATTTAATCGGATGATGTCTTCACCTCGTGAAAATGGATGTAATGTAACCTTATCAAATTTAACCAGTTTATGTGTTATCTCTATGGGAGGGAATTTTTCTGGAAATGAAAATTGACATGACGGTCTTTATCGAGCACTACCTCACTTACTTTTCGGTGAATTTCTCCCAGATTTTAATATGTTGTAGCTGAGACTTTGGGCTATTGTCAATGTTTCTCCATTTTTTCATACGATGCCGAAATCACGTCAAAAAACTTGGTTGAAATCAAACTTATCTTCGATGTATTGAGATATTTCTTTCTTTCTGCAACTTTCTTTGCAATAACTCAAGAAAAACAGCCCCTATCATCCCCATATTTTGCAAATGTTTAGTTCATGTCACATACATTATTTCATAAAACAACAACTACTTGATCAGACACCATCTTGGGTATGTAAATTAGGGTCAAAGGTCATAAATGTTTCAACCTGTATCTTGGTGAATACATGTCCTATCTTTCCAATATTTTGCACACGCAAAGACCATGTTACAAGAATCATTTCACAAAATAACCACTTTTTGCTCAGATGCCATCTTGGCTGTGCAAAGTTGGGTCAATGGTCAAATATACTTCATTCTGTATCTTCGTTATAGTGTATACCGAATTTGGTACCAAAGATGGCAGACCTGACTCTCTTTTCTAAATGAGAATCCAAATATCACACGGCCAATGTCTCTAAACACAGATGAAACCTATATGGTCATGCCTATTGCGATCAAGACTCGAATCATTGATTTAAAAAAAATCGGATCACCTAATTTGTCAGTCTTGACAAATTCCGAGTCTAATTTGTGTTTGTCAATCTTTTATTTTTCTTTCTTTTTCATATAAACAATAATATACAAATCGTTTCATTGCAAAATGATGCACATTTCATATAACAGCATAAAATTCTACATTGTCAATATCAAATACAAAATTCTTAATTTACCTTGATTTAATATCAAGGTAAATTAAGGTAAATCAAGAATTTTATATATAGGGTTTCTACAACAAAATACACACACACACACACACACACACACACACACAAACAGTATGACCAACCACAATCCTAACCCCGGGACACTCCTTGTACACAGTCATGCTGCGCGTTGGGGCTGGTGGCAGTTACCACAATCCTAAATCGCTATACCGCGACTCGAAGCCAAGAGAAAGGTGGAAAAAGTATTATCTTTTTAAAGACACCATAGAAGAACTTGCCCTTGTCACTGGAAGATAGCTACATTCAGATCAATCGCGGTGCTCGCTGCTGCTGTGCTGCCGTGAACATGTTGTGTATACAGTGTACAATATATCGTGCTGCGCTGTCTGCTCCTGTGTGCAGCAACGTAGTTATCGCAGAGCGAGGTAGCTGCGATTGAGATTACTCTGAGAAGTAGAAAAGTGTCAAAATAGTGAAAATTCCATTTCTACTGGACTTGAATCTCACTCAGATGCAAGTATTTAGGTTACTGAATAACTAGGGTGAGTGTGTGCATGTTTGGAGGTCATTTGACGAACAGGTGCGAAAGTACACTAGCGCCGCTGCTTGTAATACTAGTATTACAGAACGAAGTTCATACACAAAACATAAAACATAAAACATTGATTAGTAGCAGTCATTACTGCAATATAGACCAAGCATCAGGTTGACATACAGTGGAAACTTGCTGAAAGTGGGAGGGCATTACAAGACTACTGTCTTGCCAGAAGCCCGACAAGACAGGTGAATACAGGTGAATAAGACTAAGAGCCCTCGCGATAAGTCCGTACCTGGCCCGTTGTAATAAAACTTGCCATTGAATTTCAATGGTAACTACCGTCAAAATTAGGCGTCACAGCCAATCAGCATCAAGGATTATAAAATTTACCGCTAATTTGAAGACTTACCGCTAGAAAGGAGCGGTAAGTCCAGCGATAAGGGTTTTATGCAACAGGGCCCAGCTGGAACAAAAGAATGACTATTGACACTTTCTGGCGCAGTCCCTGACCTTCGGGGTTCATCGTTGCAGAATTCAAAGTGGCGCCTTGACCTCTGCAAATTATGCGCATGCGCTGCGGAGAGATCTTTTGCGTGCGTGCGCTGCTTGAGTGTAGCAGCACGGTCAACAGCGCAACCTTTTGAAAGGGCATTCAGATCATGTGACCTCCCGATGTTCAAAATGGCCTGGTGTGAAAGACGATGTACCGTTCGCACATGCTGCGTATAATCATCATTTTCAGTAAGTTGTAAAATGTGAATTTCAATATTGATAGCATAGATATGAAGTTTCATTGTTGAAGATTCGCATTAGATGAGTTTGAGGCGACAAAAAATGATCTAAAGTATCAAAATTCAAAGCGGTTGTGTTGCGATCGCTGAATGTTGTGGGTCATGTTGGTACAGCCCTGTCGCTAATTACAGCAACCGGGCTGTGTATAGTTAGTAATCAGTACCGTAGATCTAACGTTAGGCAATTGATACAATTGGTTCCATACAATATACAATGATAGGCCTGCACAACCTATCTTTCTGTCGAGACAAAAGAGAGAGCGGTCTGGAGAGTGGAGTAGAACTGGAAACGCTAACTTAGTAACGTTAGATCGAGACAAGATTCTTAATTTCGAACGTTAGTTTTAGGGCTTATTCATGTGTAACAAGCCCTAGCTAGAGTAAGTAAAGACCCTAAACACCAGGAACAGTAGGCCTACCAGTCTTTTAAAGGTGCACGGTCCCAGTGTTTTAGTCATATGCGTACGCGGGCGCACGGCGCAAGTTTCCTATAGAGACCTACGCTATCGACTCCTCTTTAGCGCTTACGCTTTGGCCCACTTCCCGGAGTCCGAAGAAGTCCGATTTACTGTAGTCGGTGGTCGGATCACAGTTCGGCTCATGATTCAGCTGAGGGGGATGATAGCTTTAGCAAACTTCTTTTGTGACGTCATAATATTAGCACATGCACGCGCCCTCGCATTACTACAGACTGCGCGATGCGCAGAGAAGACAACGAAGGCAACGTTACTTAGCAACACCTACGCACTTTACTCTTGATGACAGCTCAACTTCGGTAATCTTCGTATCAATGCTAATGGTGATCGGCAGTATCATCAGCAGTGCCCTCTACACCACCGGGACTATGCACCTTTAACACTAGACTCTCTAACATTAAACTTGAAGTTGAAGTTAGGAGCTCACTAACTCAGTCCGGGAAACCTGCTCATGAGGCCTGCTCCCCTGTACGAGCACCCCTCCGCTTCATGAGACCTGCCTACAGCCTCATGAAGCCCCCGGGGAGAGAGACTCATGAAGCTCCCTCTTCACTTTTTATTCATCTCACATCTGACATATATAGATTGTCGCAACTTTGCACGGTGATTTTTTGTTTCACACACACATGTCCACTATCCATGATGAAAAGAAGAAGAAACTCTCTCTGTTATTTTTTACAAAAATCGAGTTTTAGTCAACCGATGCACAGCGACCCATCGAAACATGGGCGCCAGCGGGTTTGCTCAATGCAAGGCTGCCGCACCTAACGGCCTGATCCGACTATTACTAAATATTTTCGGTGCTTTTTTCTGCAGCTCTCACCTCTCCATGCACGAATCAGTCCCATGAAGCTGAGGTCTGACATAATTTTACAAAGATTCGTAACGAGAAAAATAAAATCAGAACTAACCTGATCTTGTGCATATATTCCAAATTACTATTCCACACCGATAGAGAAGGTGGGTACTCGAATTTGTCGGCAAACTGATCACTTTGTAGGTATTACGGGTTCACTTTCTTCGTGAATTCCCATGTCCACAGACTTTTGGCGCTCTGCCTGCAATCGTCCCAGCGCGGCTTGCGCGCTGACAGCGCGCAAGCTGTGAGATTTTCAGAGCGACCTTACGCACGCACGGGAGCATATAGTTTGTATGCAAAACAATGCAGCTTGACCACGCATGTGTAATGCACTCGCCTACTGGTTGTTATGGTAAGTATTTACAACACGGAAAAAAAGAAAGGGGAAAATGTGCCCATTTCTTTTTTAAACAAGGCACATATTAAAACAGAAAGATCTCTGTTATATCTCTAAGATCTTTTTCAGTAGGAGAATATTCACATTATTGCTTTGATGAAATGAGGTAAGAATACAACGTCCACAAGGAAAACATGACAGAGTTGTATGCGCATTTTCTCGCCAGAACACATTTCATGGCTTGCGTTTAATATTATCAAAATACTGCTCAATCGGACATTTCTTGCAAACCGCTTTGATAAGGATTCGTATCGGTCATGACTACTTTGTCCACAACGGAAATAGAAAAGATTTCTGTCTACGCATTTTCTCGCCAGAACACGACACGGCTTTTATTTATTATCGAAATATCTCTCAATCGGGATTCGGGATTTACTCTGAATCGCTATCATGATACCTCTAGTGTCACTAAGATGCTGCAAGAGCTTGATTGGACCACTCAAACAGCGCAGAGAAAACAGAGAGACAGGCTCACCATGATGTACAAAATACACAATAATCTTGCTCATCTTTCATCACAGGACTATGATATCAAACAGGTTGACGTGAGCCACCCAACTACATACATTGTACATACCATACTCACAGGACTTAATCGCAACACCATTCATTCTTTCCGAGAGCAGTAAGAAGCTGGAATTCCCTGTCCTTGGAAATTGGTGCAGCATGATCTGTGGGAGCATTTTGAAACCGACTAACAGTTGATCACAGTGGCTAGTCTTTGTTCTTCATATTTGCTATGTGCTTGAAAATATATGTAAATAAACTGTATTATTGTGTAATGTAAATAACACAGTCTGCAATATTACATCTTCAGCTTATTGAAGAAGGCAGACTTAAGCAGAAGAAGAAAAAGAAGAAAGCATAAACAGTAATCATATACTGTACAACATGTACATATAGGTTTGGGAGATACCGGTACATATGACAACATCCAAAAAGCAAGTGAAAGTCCATGGAAAGGTGTAAATTTTGTGAATATAAGTCGTCTCGAAAAGTTATGAAAAAAAAATGTATTAAATGTACAGCATAATACATAAATTCTCCATGCATTAACTCCTTGGATTCGTGTGCTTATATTCTTACAGGAGAATTTCCTGTCCAGTGGAGATGAGAACACTCCAAGGAGTAAGCGGCAGAAAATGGTGTCAGTCAGAGCTTCAGGGATGAGCTCAGATACCCCCACTAGAGCTACACCGCGCAGGAGGTGCATATACCACTTTTTTCTCAACACTGGTCATACTAATTTAGCTTATTGTACTTTCCTTAGAGAGATTTGTGTGTGTGTGTGTGTTTTTTTTTTTCACGTACAAAAACGAATGCTGTTTTGTAAAAGAACTTAATTTACAATGTATGTGACATTTTGCTGAAATATTTACCTTTATACAGCACTAAATTCATTAACTAGAAAAGCACTCTGAGAGTGCAGACCTCTGCCAAACAGCTATTCTTAAAGAGATTTTCCTCCTCTCCACCACTCGGGAAAAGATCTTTGGGCTCTTCCATAGAGATCAGTAATATCCACCCATAGGTATACATGCTGAAAAATCGCCCGATTTCCCAATATACAAATATAGAAGCCTTTGTTACGTCATAAACCCTTGGCTGCGTGGCACGCCTCGCCCTAGCAGGAACTAGAGCATGCACTTAAGTGCGCGTTTAAAAACCTAAAAAATGCGCAGCTTGAACTCCCAAGTTCATCGACTCTACCTGTCAAAATATCAAAAATCCTTCATAAATTCCCCCAAAATTCAATCATTTGTTTCTTGTGTCATTCTCAACCTTTCCTGTAAGTTTCATCCAAATCCGTTAACTACTTTTTGAGTTATTTTGCACACGGACAAACAAACAAACAAAACCAACGGTAACGAAAACATGACCTCCTCCCTTGGCGGAGGTACATGAAATAGTAATGATAATGGTACTAACAATGACAATAATAATAGTAGTATTAGTAATAATAATAATGTTATTTAAGTTAATGATAACAATGATAATAATAATAATAATAATAATAATAATAATAATAATAATAATAATAATGATAATGTTAACATTTGTCCCTTACCATTCTGCTCAAAGAGGACAAAAAATTTCTCACACAGCACAAAGAAAACATGACAAATGCAAGAAGCAAAGAATGGATTTATTTACTAATCTGTCGAAGGAAATACACATGCAATTGAAGGTTTGTTTTCAGTGCTGATTAACTGAGGAAGTAGTATGACTATTAAATGAACCTTGTTCCGGGGAGGGGATCCAGCGTGAAAAAAGACCCGTCACCCCACATGGTTTTGGGAGTAATGAGGAGGCGGGGGTTAAAGGGTGAAGTGACCTATACTGGAAGCATGGTTGAAATAGGGAAGTATTATTGTGGAGCAGATTTACTTCAGCAGTGAAAAACAAGAAGTAAGTGTTTAGAATGAATGCAGTACTGAACAGGTAACTAGTGGAGTGACTTGAGTACGGGAGTAATTTGGGAGTACAAGTATTTACATGTGGATTTTAAAGTAGTAATTCTGGCTACAGAGTTTTGCACTTTATACAGTTGTGACAGCTGGCTGTGAGGTAAACCAAAGAGAAGGTTGTTACTGAAATCTGAGCAAGAGGAGATTAAAGAGTAAATCCACCCCAAAGATAAAATAACTTTAAAAAAAAAGAGAAAATATTCTGTACAAAAGGATACTAAAAATGGCAAAATCGGATAAGGAAAACATGACACGATGTCATGCTCTCACAATTTCTTATTCATTTTGTGTACAAAAATCGAATATTTCAGTAGTGATATAAAACTTACCTAAAACCACCCAAAATGATTTAAAAGAACAACTGTTAATTCTGATATTTCTTGTTATGGGAGCATGCTTTTACTTGTTATTAGCTAAAAAATCTTTTTTTCCAAATTTCATGTATTATATTATATGAAAAAATTGTAAGGGTATGACATCGTCAACTTGCTCATTTGAATATTCATAAGGACTGGTCAAAAAATGTTTTAAGAAAGAAAACTTGAAATTTTAAAGTGTCATGCAATTGTATCCTCTTTATTTCTCATCCCATATTTGTCATTTTTGTATCGTTCTGTAGGAAATATACATTGTATATCTCTCTTTCTTTAGAAGTTTATTTTTGGGGAGGATTTCTTCTTTAAAGCATGAGCAGTAGCTGTAGCAGAGTGAGGTACTGAAATTCCAAATACTCCAGTTTTTATACCTCTGCCACGAAGTGTCACCGGAGGCATTATGTTTTCAGGTTGTCCGTCTGTCCATCCTTCCGTCTAATCAATTTTGTGGACAGCGTAACTAAAAAACTGTTTGAGGTATCAGATATCCTAATGAAACTTGGCATGTATAATGAGTGGGCGAAGTTGTGCCTATCAGACATTGGGTGCACATGCTCAAGGTCACAGGTCAAAAGGTCGAGGTCAAATGCTCAAAATTTCATGATTTCCCCCATATCTGTGCAATGCCTGAAGGTATTTTCTTGAAACTTAGTTTATGTACTACTGAATGAAGATTCTCTAGAGAGACTTTTAGGTCATGAGGTTAAAGGTCAAAGGTCAGAGGTTAAGTGAAAATTTTAGAATATCACTTTTTTTCTCCAAATCTCGCAAATGGTTTGAGGTATCTTCATGGAACGTAGTCTACGTTGTATATGCAAGTACTGACTGGCAATGATTATGTAGGGAATTTAGGGGTCAAAGGTCACGGGTCAGAGGTCAGGGTCAACTCTTCAAAATTTCACTATCCCCCCCCCCCCCCCCAATATTTATGCAATTGCCTCCAGCATTTTTGTTGAAACTTAATATATTTATACAGTGTACATGTATTACCCAACAGAGATTGTCTGGGAAGTTTCTTGCCAAAAGGTCAAGTAAAAGTGCTAAATTTCGCTTCTTCCTCCATATCTCGAAAGTGACTTAGGGTACCACCATGAAACTTAGTACATATTTATGCATGTTCTACCTGACAGTGATTTTCCGGGGAATTCTAGGGCCATAGGGTAAAAGGCCAAGTTAAAATGTTATTATTTTACTATTTAATACTGAAATTACACTTTTTTTCTCCATAACTTGAAAATTACTCTGTGCATAAACTTATAATTTAGGGTCAAAAGTCAAGTAAAAATCCTCCAATCCCCAAATACTGTACCTGCACTAGTAGAAAATATAGCCATTCATCCAATTAAATCTAGTTCAAGGAAAGTGAAACATTTGACACATTGGTGACAAACCTGTCATTTTGATATTTTACCAATTACACTGTATGTTAAACTGTCATCACACATTGTCAAGACGTACTATTGACATATGAGGAGAACCATGCATTATGGCGGAGGCAAACCAGTCCCCATAGCGACATTTCTATTTTTTTTTTGTTGTTGTAAAGACTACAAGCTAGATGGTTTTGATGTGGTATACAGACACAGAGAATGTGATCTTAACTCTCATACCTCTTACATATGTGCATGTCTTCCACAAATTCCTGTGGATTTTTGTTGAGCCAACCAGAGGTGAGGAGAGACTAAGGGGTAGCCTGCGGCATCTGTCCGTCCGTCATCCGTCCATCCGTCGTCCAGCTGTAACGCTAGAGAAATTTAGATTACTGATAGCTTCACTGTCAATCAAACTTGAAGTGAAGAGTGTGTATGCAAAGTTACACATGTTACCAAACAGGAAGGTCACCTTAGGGTCAGAGGTCATAGGCAGGGGTCAACAAACTTAACCCTATCTGTGTCACGGGCCGATTAAATCGGCCCAAAGCCTGCCATAGAAATGCTTCGGCTGATATCAGCCCTATTTTGATTGACAGATTACTTCAAAGGCTATGACACCACCACTCTATAAACTCATTTGTGATTGCTTGACAGTGTAAGGAAACGATATCCAGTGCGAAAAAAAGCTTCCCCACCTTCAACCAATCAGGAAAGCCTTCTCAAAGTCCAAGAAATTGTGGTTGCCCCACCCATGTTTATTTGCATTCAGACTGCAATGTATTGTGTACAGTTTTGCCATAGGCTTCTTGTGTGGAGAAATTACATGAATCTGTATATGTGGGACTGTAATAGCGATCACCGCGTGCGATGAAAAGATCGTACACATGGGTCAATTTTCATCTATTTCATCTAAGTGAAAATAGTAAAATATGAAGTGAAAACATTCAGATTAGGGATTTCAACATCTCTGAATTCTGTGAAGGGGTATAGTTTCAGTAATATCGGCCTCATAAATGATCAGGGGCCCGTTGCATAAAAGTTACAATTATGATAACTTTGCCATCCAATGGTAACTTCCATGGAATTCTTGATTTTGATTGGCTGTTGAGTATTGTTGCCATGGTAGTTACCATTGGATGGCAAAGTTACCATAATCGTAACTTTTATGCAACAGGCCCCTGAAGAATAGATGAACACTGCACATTCAGTGCAGCAGTTGTAACTGTTTACTCAGCACTAACAGCAGTGCAATGGGTCTCTAGTTAGCCGGGGCCAGCGGGGCGACAGCTGTGAAAGTTAATTCTGTTTCAGTAAGGAAAGTGCAGAAAGTCGTAGACTAGCATATGATCAACTGGAATGCATGGACACTCCAAAGTCTGAATATTTTGTATAACAATTTTTATCCTTAGATTATCTTATCATTATAGCATTATCATAGGACAAGATTAATATAGATTTAAAAGAAAAAGCACAATTCAATTTGTATTTTCAGCTTGACAAGATACAAACACGCTTTGTCTACTTTCAGGCCAACATCACTCACAGAATCAGAAATTACACAAAATGTGTGAAATCTAGGTTGTAATTGCCACAGACTTTTGTTCATAAAATGAAAAGTACTGATGCTAGTGATGAAAAAATCATATCATCTGAAAGCTGAATATATTCTCTACAACATCTGTGAGACCTTGTTGTGATGCAAGAGCATGTTGTGTGGAAAAATGAGGTGGTAACATGTAGAAGTAAGTCTGCAATGATAATTATGTGACACTTTATAACAATCAAAGTTAGATTTTTACAAATGTTTTGTGGTGCATTTGTGGGCGAGACACATATCGGCACTTGCCTGGTTTGTTTTCCCTTTTGCAGCTATCGTAAAGATGAGGAGGAAACTCCAGAAAGTAGGGTACAGGAACACTACTCAACACGCAGTAGGAGCAGAACATCTATGGAAGCAAAAGTGAGCCGTGGACAAGCACCTTCCACCTCTATGAATCAGTCTCCTCCCACACCTGTCTTATCCCAAGAGAGGAAAGAGGCTGTATTAACACGATCCAGAGAGTACCGCAGTCTGACAAGTGATGGTCTGGTGGATGTGATTGAGAACAATGAGGATGAGGATGGAATCCGGCGCAGCAGGCGAGCCCGTAAACAGATCTATGGCACAATGAACCAGAACTTACTAAGTACGTTCTTTGACCTAACTGATTCCATTGCTAAATTCAAAGCATACATGTACATGTATAATACAAAGATACAGTCCTTTTGAAAGTCTCAAAACTTAAAAGCCAAATTCCCACTGTGATAGTGTGGGATTTATACCTCTGTGAATTGATAGCGACCTCTGCTCAGCTCAGTGTGAATCGCACCAGTTAACCTCAAATCAGTCCGATATCATACGATTGAGGCGATCTTGGTATGCTATGTGATTCTGCTTGCGAGTGTGCCCGACCGAAGTCAGAGGTTGCGAAATTATACAACATGTTGAAAACCTGGTGACCACTCCTGACACCATCCCTGCGAATGTGAGTTGTGGGGATCAGGTACAACCATTCGGGTGCCCATTAAGTGACTTTTCACTGATTGGAGGAGATTGGTCCTTCTCTGGCAAGATCTCTCTAGATCGCTAGATACAAGTTGCAGAATGAGCGTTTGGCTTAACCCTAAAAAGATTGGGCTATTTTGATGCCCCCCAAGATTGTGCCCGTTAACCGTGTGATCGCGAGGAAAATTGGCACGCGTGTCACCAACAACGTAATCTACGAAACTGAATAGGTGATTATCCCGCGATTATTCAAATTTCTTTTTGATTAATTATGCTAATTTATGCATGAAATAAACAAATTGGCTGTAAATCTGTAGATTAAGGCCCAAAACTCCTAATTTTTGGTCTAGGTACTCTTTTTAGGATTCTTATTGAATGTACATTAAAAAAAAATGACGGTATCAAAAAAATTTTCTTACATATTTCATTGTTTTTAAAATTTCTTTTGTATTTCATTGTTTTTGACTTGTCTTTTTTTGATGGAAATTATTGGCGACACTATTATGATCATAAATAACATGAAATTAATTGATTTTAAACAGTAAAAGTAAAAATAATGATACATTTATGAATTTGGGCTAGGAACAGAATTTGCATTGGATTTGTACATGAAATCATGTTTTTGAGTAATTTTGGGTCTGACGTGCACTTACAAAATATTGCATAACTTCGGAAACGCGTACCCGGGCGTCACAAATTTGGTCTCAAAAGTTGGGCAAGACTTAAAAGGAAAAAGTCATGAAACGCTGTGGCCAGAGATTTTTACATTACAGATTTATCGTGAAAATTGTCAAGGGGGGGGGGGGGGGGGGGCTCGATCTAGTCATCTCACAAGTCTTAATTCCATGCACACAGACCTTCTTGAAGTTTTCTTTCTGAAATTGAAATGAAAAAAGTATGCGCTAAATCCATCACATTTTACAGTTGCAGAGTTTAACAAGCTAGGAGTGGTGCTAAATCATTGTACCCCCTGCATGTATGCCGGAGGATACTTTGGATTCAGCAGTGTTACGCCGCCGCCGCCGCCGCTGCCGTCGCTGCTGCTGCTGTCTTTTCATGACGGATTTTGTGCAAATTTGGTATGAAGGTCTACCATGATTTAATCTACAAGCCTATAGATTTTGGATCTGCTGCCCCCAGTGCTCCATCTTTTATAGGGTCAAAGGTCATATGTGACCGTGCATCACAAAGCCAACAAAAAGTCGCCAGATATGGATATTTACTTAAGAGCAGATTCTGAAAGAGCACACTTAAAGCTTTAAAATGTTGTATAACTCAATTCAAATGGACTCTCCTAACCAAATCCTAATATTGGAAAGAAAGCACGTACTTTGGAAAGTTTGAACTGAGAAAAGAGGCTCTGAAGTACAGCGTCTATTGAAGCGCTTAATGTTTACCAAACCAGGCTAGATGGCGATGAATGGAACAAAAAACGAGATGTTAACCTCTTAACCAACAACAATGAAGGGATTATCAGATTAAGTTGAAATTGAGCATGGTTCAACACATCCTGTAGATGATTAATGCCAACTTTCAAAGCAATAGCATAATTCTTTTCAAAGTACAGTTGAACCTCTCTTATCCGGCCTCCCTTTATCCGGATCTCTCTATTATACGGACGCAATCTCGCGGTGATTTTTTTTTTTTTTTTTAATAATTACGGGAGGAAAGGGGGATTCCCAACTCCTTGACAACTCCTACCCAAACACACATGAATTACATATTACTTCCAACATGATTAACATACATTACATCAAATTTCCTTCCAAATTGCTTACCTCCAGATATTTCAACATCCCCAAACATCCCCAAATGTAACAATGAAAAGGTTGCAGTATACACATTACTACATGTGGTACTACAATGGGCTACATCAGTACATGTGTCTGTATATGTACATGTATAAAGCATTGAGTCTCCCGTATCCGGCCAAATCCCTTATCCGGATGAGCCCCGGTCCCGACTTGTCCGGATACGAGAGGTTCAACTGTAGTTGCGTTGAGTTGAGTTGAGAGTGAAGAGTATGGACAGAATTCTTAAGAAATGAAAAAGGACTGTACAGGACACACTTGATCACACTATTCTACCAAAAATTGTTCGAGAAAAACTGCTAAAATCACAAGTTCCTGTTCGTTTTACGATCCCAAACTTCAGTTTAGTGTAGAAGAAGACTTGCTCTTTCAGGAAACATGAAAAACTCAAGATTAACTGGGTTGACCCATTTCACCTATTTTCAGTCCTAACACAAAATCAGTACATGCGACTTTTTGTTGGTTTTGTGATGCATGGTCACATATCGTTGTTGGATGGTTTGTGTGCACTCTATAGGCTACATTTCTTAGCGGATGTTGATCAAATTTGGTGTGAAGGTCTACCATGATATGAGCTACAAGTCGAAAGATTTTGGATGTGTCTATTCTTAATGCAATGCTCTTATGGATCCACTTCTGTTTTTTTACAGGGATAAATATCAGATATTAATTTTTGTCTTGCTTCCTCTCCGGCAGTCACCTATTTTTTTTTTCAGTTGATTCCATTCCGATTTGTAAGGAGTACCATACACATTGTACATGTACTTTTACAGGTCAAATGTGGCATATTGGTTGCTGTCTAGCATGCACTCGACAGTCACATTTAAGACTGACTTCTTGCAGATTATATATAGTGTACATCATAATTTACTCTTCCAGTTTTTGATGCTCCTCCTGACGTTCCTTATACATGGTCAAATATCACATTTTATGCCCCAGTCACACAGTCACTCAAACAATCCCCTTCGTCCATCGTTGCATCCAAAAAGTCCATTTAAAAATTACACTTTTTGCTATGCAACGCCGGATGCAGAGCATTGTTTGAGCAACTGTGTGACTGGGGCATTTGCGGCTATCCTGCAGCCAGACGTGAAGATGAAGCAAAAGCTGCTGCTAGTGCCAGGGGATACAATCATACTGCGCGGCAATGGACATTTCTAGTTGACAAGAACATTGCTTTTATGATTTCTTTTTTGAATGTTGACACTAATAGAAGAATTGTGAGACAATAAAATGTCTAATTTGGATTTGTAATTTTTAAGAGACATATAGAACTGTTTCATAAAAATTAAGTGAAATTTCAAGTAAAGTATGCTATTCTATGTTTATCTTTCATAAAAACAGTATCTTATGTATGATAGTGCTCTGTTAAATTCGACATGAGCATTCATGGTTTCTCTTTAAAGCTGTGTAATTGATTAAGTGCTGTGAGATTATGTGTTAACATAGTGTAGTTGTTACACATGAACTAAGTACATACTTCTATTAATGATATGATCTATGTTTTTTGCTCTTCTCAGCTGAAATGATGCTAGCGGGTGGTACCAATCCAAGTCCTGAGGAGGTTATTGTTGGTAAAAAGAGGCAAATCCGTCCGCCTCTGAAACAAGAATCTGACAATGATGAGGATGATGAAGAAGAAGATGAGGAAAAGGAAAAAGAGGTAGGTGTCCTGTGTGATGTTTAGTAAAGCAGCTGATATGTGGACATGGAGCAAATCAAATGTGACCCGCTACAACAAAATGATCCTAAAGTCGGGCGAGATCGATTATTTGAAAATTGCATGATATAATCCCCTAATCTCTCTGCTTTAAATTGATATATAACACATTTTATAAAAATAATCGGCTGCGGAGATATCGATGTTTAAAAGAGAGCATGTCGAGACGTCTGGAAAATCACTGTTTCGAGAAAAATGCCCTAAAAGTCTTCCTTTCGACGCAATCGCGATCAAGGGACACGCAAGTCAGTTTTCACCTCTGGACAATAGAAGGTATGCCCTAGCAACCCCCGAAGAGTTCATTCAAGCACATCAGAGTCGGCGGTCTCCTCACCAACCAATCGATGACTAGGATGTGAGAAGCGGCTGATCATAGCGCACCCCGCCCGCGCACACCAGTCGACTGGGCAGTGTGCGAGCTTCACGCTTCGGTTAGCAGCAAACAGCAAACTGACCAATGAGATCACTCTGGTCGTTGTTAGGGGCGGAACCTATCTGTGGCGCTCAATTCAAATTTTCGAACCAGTTTCTGCTTCGTTGAAACGCCATAAAACATGGCTCAGAAAAACGCTGTTTTTTTATCTTTCCTTTGATCATTTTACTTCAAAATTTCTACAGATGAAAGAAGACATGTTAGACTCCAATAATATATCAAAATCAGAAATCGTAAGTTTTGACCAATTTTAATGCTCTGACTTCAAACTCGATTTTCACGGCTTCGACCGTGCGTGACTTTAGGACCTTTTTGTTGTAGCGGGTCACAAATGTTCCCCTGCATATACTGTACGGGCTGAAATTTTGTCTGAACTGGAAAACGAGAAATGTTTGTGGTACAAAATTTTTTGAGTTGGAGCTGATGGACCTTTTTGTAGCATGAAATTTTCGCATATTGCCACTGGCATTTAATGCATAATAGTGTGGCATTCATTGCATAATAGTGTAGACAAAAACTTATGCGTACATTTCAATTTTGAGATTTTTGGCTCATAAAATTTGTGAAATTAACATGCACATGAACAATTCTGGTTTTGCAGTAGTTTTATATTTTCGAGATTCTCCTTTGAACTGCGAAAATATCATTCCCCCCCCCCCCCCCCAAAAAAAAAAAAAAAAAAAAATGTATCAAGCCATGCCAGCATTGGCTTTTGCCCATTTGGTAACTGTTGTCAGTTTAGCATGCTGAGTGGGCCTAACATGTTTATGTACAGGGAATTACCTACTAAAAACACTCAGTACTGATATCGCTTGTTATTTATTCTTATTTTGTGAAAGGTGAAGTAACAAACTACTAGACCTGCTCAATTAACAACATGCAAAAAGATTTCTGATAAGTACAATAGCAATTCAGAAAATTGTTTGTACATGTAGAAATTTCTGCTCGTACAGTACCTGAATGTCTGTGACCATAAATGTTTGGGCAGTAAGCAAGTTTATGTATTTGTTTATATTTTTAATTATACTTTTTATTAATAGCCTGTCAGTTTATCTTCAGATTATTTTTCTGTGGTTGGGCATTATGTTCAATGCCTCCAGCATTGGTGCCAGAGGCATTATGTTTTCAGGTTGTTTGACCGTCCACAATTGATTTGTGGACGATATAACTTAAGAATTGTTGAGGTATCCAAACGAAACTTGACAGACAGTATGTGTGTATGAGTGGACATGAAAATTGATGTATGATTACCAGATAATGATTATTTGCCAATCATGTAATATTGTTGTCTCACATTGTCAGTATTACTTACGTTAGACCTATTGGGAAAATAATGCAATATGGGAGAGGTATATCAGTCACCATAGGGACATTTCTAGTTTACATTTGACATTGCACAAGCTGTTATTGTTTTTTTATTTAAAAAAAGTTACTTTTCCTTACATCATCAGTAATGTTCACTTACAGTGTAATGAGGTAAAAAGATGAATATTGTATACCAGATTATGTCATTTGTTCTTATTTGAATGCAAAATATAAATTTCTCATAAGGTTCCAACCTTCTTTGTTTTCAGAGTGAATCTGGTCTTGACATGTATTCCCGTATCAAGAATCGTCATATCAGTAAAAAGAAGCGAGAACAAGAAAAGACAAAGGAGCTGGAAGAAGGAGAAGAGGAAGATGATGAGGATGAAGAGGATGATAGCGATGAAGATGATTCTGATGAAGATGATTCTGATGAAGATGATAGTGAAGGTCAGTCTGTAGGTGATGGTAGTGATATATTAATGATGTCATCACCACATATAACTTGCTTAGTTGGTTGCTGTCTCTGTTTCATGAAAATATGTGAGCCTTAGATGTCCCATATTTTCATAGTTTATGTGTGGTTCTTATTCTGTTTGTGTGAGAATTTACACTATTGAAGTTAACTTCGAAAAAAAATTAGGAGTGAAATGATAGAAAAACAATGTTGGTGTCCAAGATTTATTACAATATTTTTTTTTTTGCATTATCTATTATATGAAGTCACAATATATGAAGTCACAATAAAGATCTGTTGCCAGTTTCCATTTGATTTTTGTTTATGTGTGTGCGTGTGTTTTTTCCCCCGGTTATTGCAGTTGTGTCCATTTTGTATGCATTGTTTTCTGATATTTTTGCCAGGTCACCTCCATCTACTATCATTCTAATGCATGTTCTAGTTGGGATTGGTGGTACTCCATTTTTATCAATTCAGAGCAATGGATGATGATACCCTTAAGAAGAAGTCCTTGAGATTCCATAGCATATTTCTATGATACATGTGATAAATTGTCTGATACAAAATGTGTGGTTTATTTATACCTGTATATACAGGAGAGGAAGAAGAACACACACCACAGTATTCGCTTCGCCAACATCGCACTATTACTGACAGATATTCTGCACCTCTTTCAGGTGAGATAGTCTGCAGATGGTTCCATTATTTGTTGTAAAGGTATCAAACAACACATTGGGATGTTCTTTTGACAGTTTTTTTGAAAGGCAATTTTAGAAAGGTATTTAATTGCCATACTGTTTATCAGCTTGTATTGTTTGTAGCTTTCCCGCACCCTGGCCTATACTCAGCTATAATTAACAATAGCAAGACATTGCAAAGGAATTCCATAACTTCCTCTTTTTGGCCATTTTCACATGACAATGAAGCTTTTTCTTCAAATATCATAGAAAGATTAAATGAGAACTTACCTGTTTAAAATTTGATCTTTATTTTACAAGAAGTTGTAGGAAGAGCATACATTGAGAGACCCACTTTTCACACATGCCATCATTTTTCAGAGCATCAAATACAACTGTATGGCTGCTGATAATTTTAAAGATTGTTGAGAACGTAACATCAAGTTTAAAAACTTTGGGAAAGAGGGAATGTATTCTATTTGTACAACTCCCTCATAAAATAAAGATCAAATTCAAGCAGGTAAGTTGTCATGTAATCTTTGTATTTTACTTCTGGAGTCTCAAAAAGAGACTACATTGAGATTTTGAAGCCCAGCAATCATATTTGCTACAATAGAAGAAAGAAATGGCTCTTATGATTTGTCATTTACCAATTGGGTAAGTTGTCTACTGTAAAAGTGGTTTCTTTCGCGGTGGTTTTATTTTCCCACTTTTCGCGCTTTGAGGTTGAACCGCGAATTTAACATGTTTAAACATGTTAATGTTTTGAACTCGCTGCTTGTTATATGACAACGCTATTGCGCACATGCACACACGAAGATTATGGTCAACACACTCAGCGATACTGCACAATGTAGGTAAAAGCATGTTATAGGCCTAAAGTACTCGAGAGATGGGATTTCAGGTAAGCCTACATTTAATTTTAATTTCCATTTAATAAATAAAAGAATGACTGGATTATAGTTTGGGTTTTCATGCGCAAAATAAAACAGTTTTTGCTGACTGAATTCACAGATTTTGCCGACCGCGAATTTAAACACACGCGAAAAAGTCGGCACCGATGGAAACCGCGAAAGTATCTGTACGCGAAAGAAACCACTTTTACAGTACCTTGTCCGGTCATTTCTTTAAGAGAGCAGTTGTGAGATACTTGCTCCCATCATCATGCAAAGGTTTATTACAGAACTTTCTTGTAGAACTACAAAAACATGTGGAGAGAGGAAAAAAAAGTAACCCATTTGAAGCTAGAATTAGAATTTTGAGTGTAACATCTGATGCACAAAAACATGCATAAATTAGCATAATTTGCATAATTAAGAGGAAACAACCATGTTTTTAGAAAAATAAATGATTCATTTCTAGAGAGGGCAATGTGCATGTTGATTTTTGCCACGATCGCACAGTTGACGGCCGAGATCCAGGGGGAGGCCACTTGCTGTGTGGCTGCGTGCTGTGTCCCCCTGTAAGCGCTGGCCTTTAATTAACTAGATCGGGCTATAGTAGGTAGATGATAGAGCTGGGGGCCTGGGAGGCCCCCCCTCCAGATCTTGGCAATCGAAGGTGTGATCGTGACAAAAATTGGCACACACATTGCCTAGATGACGTCATCTAAAGCACCATGAAGTTAATTTTTCAGAAAATTGTCATTTATGCTAAATTATGCTAATTTATGCATAATGATGCATTAAATCAGACAGTTTGGTATAAATCACTCAATAAACCTCAAAACAGGCACTTTTTTGTGTAAATATTCTTTTTAGTGTCCTTAGCAACTGTAAGAGAAAAAAATTGCCATCGGAAAAATTTATTAAGTATTTTATTGTTTTTTAATTTCTTATGTATTTCTTTGGGGTTTTTTTTTTACTTTATTTTTTCATTGTTTTTTTGTATTAAATTTGTCTGCGACATTGTTCCGAACAAGAAGATATGTTATGAATTGATTTTAATCAATAAAACCCCCAAATAATCATGCTTTTATGAAATATGCCTGTAAGCACAGTTTGCATTGAAATTGTACACAAATTCATGTTTTTGAGCAATTTTGGATATGACATGCATGTACACATTTATGCGTAACTTCAGAACCGTGCACCCGGGCATCGCAAATTTGGTGTCAAAAGATGTGGGAGAAAGAAAAATGTCATTAAACATCGCAGCGATAGCTTTTTGCGATGGCGATACATCGCGCGGAACGTCGGCCTAGTTAGGGTTAAAAGGCCTGCTGCTACCGCCAACTCTTGGTCTGTATATTGAAGCCCCTGAACTTGCAGTCCAGAAAAAGAGAAAGCTGCTGCCCTGTAAGGGTGGTAGGTCTGTGAACGTGACATGCTTTTGATTGGATTTCTCATCACACCTGATGCGGCTTTCTGTTCCTATTTCAGGTCTTTCATCTGCTTTCCCCAGTTCATCACTGAACAGGAATTTAGTAACTAGTGTGGTCGGCTTGCAAAGGTGAAAATAAGTAGCGGCCATGTCCAACTTGATGAGCTCTTTTCTCAACGAACCGAGTTCAAAATTAGCATTGCACAGCAACACCAGTGCATCGTGCTGTGTGTCAGTCAGCCAAGTTGATGGAAAGGAGTGGATTAGGGAACTAAGCCCCTTCATCAATGGCTTCTTCATGCGTCGTAATTTAGCATCTCTGCTGTGAGTGTGTTGCGGTAGATTATCCCATATCAGGCAGTTTACCCTCGGAGTAGCAAGGTAGACACAATTGCTGGGGCTGGGTACATACTTGTATATGCAATCTGTTCCAGCTCTTTTTCCTCTAGCAGATGGCTGATGAGGTAGGTAGAAGAGCTAGCTATGTCCTCATTGACTGGCTGCCCAGTGTCACTCTGCTTTGCAAACTTTGCTGCGAGGACAGGAATATCTAGTATGTCTGCCTTGTTGGTAGCAAATTTGCCTTCTTTCTTGCCAGCTTGGTCTATGACCATGTCGTGCTTGTGTGGCTCCCCGCACTGCTGAAAATTTGTTTCCATAGGAACATCACATGGCCCGGCGCTTTGCGCCTCTTCGTATGCCACAAAATGGCGTGATGCCAGTTTCCACGCATTGATCACTTGATGAGGGGATTTTCCATCTTAGTAAGTCTGTCCTGAACATCTTAGGACTTATTGGCCATCTTTGGGCCGTTCTTTAATACAGCAGATTGTGGCGCTTTACCTGCCCTGTTTGTACATATGTATTCGATTTCGTAGATTTCTTTCTCGGCTTGTCTTTTTGTCTGTCGTAGCTGCCGTTGCGGGAGTAGAATGCTGTGGTTCTTGGTGTACAGTGCTGATTTCCACTTTAGCCGTATGATGCAGTTGTTGTGCCTCCATCACGATTTAGACACCGCGTGACTACGTTGAATGCAACAAGTATAAAGAAGCTCTGCTTACACATTAGCTAAGCACCACGGAGATTGTAGCACGATCCAGGGAGATTGTGTAAAAATAAATTCCTCTACTGCTAGATCCTACATCCGTTGGTACCGCAAAAAACGTGATAAACAAGCAGATAATTCGACTGCAATAGGGAAGTTACTTCCTAATAACTTAGCACAGAAAAGCGATATAACTGAGCGTGTGCAAAGCAGGTCTCTCAATGTAGTCTCTTTCGGAGACTCCAGAAGTAAAATGTGATATAACTCTTGAGACATTACATGCCTGAAGAAAAGATTTATGTGGGCAATATGTACCTAGCAACAGGGCCAGGAAAATGTCAGGGATCAATGGTAGTAAAATTATTCAGCTGGTAGCAGACGTCATCTTGTTGCAGGTTCGCGTCAGTTGGATTTTATCAGTGAGTTTGATTTTATCAGTGGTTGTGATGCCAACTTCTGGTATCACTCTGCTTTTCCATTCTAGCTAGCCCACACTACTTGGCCCATGTTCTAAATGATTTTGGAGACATAGTGGTAAGTTCATGATTGCCCTGATAGATTGACAAGATAGAATAAAAAAGGAATGGACAAAGAAGCCTTTAGGGTGCAAACATGATATTAATCTTTCTGTTACAGAGTCTCAAAGGAGGAGGCCCAAGAACTACGAAGAGTTCATCAACCCTCACTCCCCTCTAAGACGTCATAGACTCAAGCACAAGAAACACCTCACACCAGTGAGAAGCCCTCAACTCCAGAGAAGGTAGGGCTTTGTGGTTTAAACAGTTTATCAACTCATAACTGCCTACAATGCATTCAATACAACAACATCAGACCATCAGCATGTAATTTATGGAGTCTAGCAGTGTGAGTAGCATAAGTGCATTAGGATACAATATGATAGTGCCAAATGCTGATGTGTTTGGAGAGTAGATTTTATGGAGAGTGATCTTGTAAAAGAGCGACTAATTTTTATGTGATGAATAGATGATTCTTCAAGGAAATGCATCATACTTTTAGATCCGGAGTATGTTATTGTTAGGACTATAACTTTAGACCAGAACAAATTGCACGAATGACATAACATGAAAGATAACACTGTTTATTAAGATGAGTATTTCTCCTTTTCAAAAAGGTTTTCACACAAAGAAAAGGCAAAATTTCAACGATTACAAAGTGTGCCGATTTATGCCAGCACTGATGATGAGAAAATAGTTGCAATGACAATATTACATGACTATATGATAATGGACATAAGATGGTGCCACACAATGCCGTACCCCAGGTTCCGACAGTACCCCGGAGTACGGCTTGCCAAATCGTGTTTAGATAAATTGTGGAATAAATTGTTGTCCTTGAGAAGAGAATTCAATTCTCTGAAAACCCCAAACAAGTTACACTAGGCGTTTTCACATCAGCCCGATGTTTCGAAATAGCGCGCTATTTTCTGACTTGGGAAATTAAAAAATATCTTGAGCTTGGATTTTTATCGGGCTGATGTGAAAACGCCTACTGAGCAAGGTAGCAGTTTCTCCATAAGAATGCATGAGTGGGGGCTCACCATAAGAATGCATGAATAGGAGGTTCACATGTTTCAGATATGTAGCAATGCAATCCATCACAATATCGCTTGCTTAAAAAGGTTACCTGTGTAGAATTTATGCATGCTTTCTTCTTTTTTTTCTGCTTCCTTGAGCCCCCACTTATCCATTCTTAATGTGAAGTTGCTACATCATCAGCCTTGTTCATTGTGATTTGTTATAAATTTTGAGAACATTCTCATTCCTTAATTCTGATCACTATAAATTCTGAAACTCTGTACCCAGTATAACCAATTTATAGTTGTTCGAATGTAAAAGTCTGAAAATCAGGTGGAATTCTGTAACGGGGGTTGTCAAGATGGATTTGATCAAATTGTCTGAGAATATTAGAGATAAACTTGTTTACGTTGTGATACAAAATTCATCTAATTTTATGGATTGCAGGAAGCATCATGCTGCACACAATCTTTCTTCTACAAGCTCTGATGATTCAGATGATGAGCGTCGTTTTGAGCGAAGGAAGAATAAGAGTATGGCTCGAGCAAGAAACAGGTAGATGCATAAAATTTGTACTGAATCTGCAAAATCATTGAAAGGGAGTGTACATCCTGATATTATGTTGCTTTGTATGAAACAAAAATTAAAGGTGAATATCAGTGAAAATTTGGGTAACAAAAGCAGGGTGCTACATATTTGTATTTTTTTTTTTTACCCCTTGCATGGTCAGGCAAGCAGATTTTCAGATTGTTGCAGAACACTTGCTTGTACTTGAATTTTACTTGTCCAAAATGAAAGTCGGAAAATATAAGAAAATGATACAGAAATCTGTAAGTCGAGCCATAAAGACTCAATGAAACACAGTCATTTGAATAAATAGCACACATTGAATTTTTGTTTAAACTCATTAGACAATGCTGCACACTGGCACTGGTCGTAAGGTCACTAAACAGTAAAAATCACTGGGGAAGTATTTTTTTTTTTATTGTTCCAAAACACTTGCCCAACTCGGGATTTTCACTTACCCCAGGCAGTCGCTTATGTAGCACCTTGCAAAAGAATACACACAGAAAAGTTTTGAACTGATAAAACTTAAAAAACATAAGACAAATCGACAACCTGTGATGTACGTAAGTGTTCAGCTGCTCTCCATTTGTTGTGTACCCAAAACTTCACAAATTTACATTTTTCTCAAATATTTTGCCACAGACAGAACTTACCCACTGAGGAGAACACACAAAAATGTATTTCTCTTGTCATATACCAAGAACAGATCTGGAAAAAAAAAAAGATTCTTGTGAGGAAAAAAAATTTTTTTTGACTTTTTGTGTACAAACGGAATGGAGAATTGCTCAACATCTGTCACACAGTTGCCAATTTGTCTTACTCTCCAAACTTTGAACAGTTCATAACTTTCTTGTGTGTGTCAATCCCCCCCCCCCCCCCCTTTAAAAAAAAAAGAACAAAATCACTGATCTCCTTTTCATACAAAGCAAGAATATCAGGATGGAATTCCCCTTTAACTACACAACACCTTTTTTTTTTTATTGATGTCCTTGTTTATAAAAGCTAACTGCCTAACTTCTGTTGTGGCTAAATTTCTTACGACTGCAGGAAGTTTTACCTATTATATTAGGGAGCTTTAGATTTTGACGCGCGGACGTTTGAGACGAGTGCGCTGGACGTTCTCCTCTCCCCTGCGTCACGTTGAAAAGTAACTTTAGATTACCCTGGGACGCGACGTTAAAAAAATAGAATCGCGCCCCCATATGATCAGTGCATGAAGTAGTTCTCTACATTGCAAACTGTGCGGACGTAAAAATAGCCCAGTACGCGTAGTGAAAAACTCAGGCGATGCAAGCTAAAAATAGATCGACTTGACGCGCGCTTCTGCGCACGCTCAGAACATGTTTTTTTTCCTTTGAACGTCCGCGCGTCTAAAATCTAAAGCTCCCTATTAAGACGTTATTGCAGTCATATTTCTTTTCTCCCCTAATCGGTGCAAAGGCAATTATCATCAGGAAATACTAACCCATCCAAAAGAACAAGACCATTAATGACAATGAACAGGGATATGCAAATATTGTGAAATGAAAACAAAATGTAGTAAACACGAGTGTTTTCATATATGTATGTTAAATTTATCAAATACAGTGGCAAGAATGTCACTTGTTGGAGCCCTTGAGTAGCCATCCCTTACAGTAGAACCTACCCTGTTGTTGTCAGCGTAATAGTCTTAGTTGGCAATATCAACCCTTGTACACCATGTTCATTCCTAGAATTCACTTGAAATTATGCTTGTGATAAATGTTGTGTATTGTTTGCTGTTTGTGTGTGTTCAAGATGTTTACCCATGAACCTGAATCCTGAGGATTTGGCGAGTGGAGTACTAAAAGACAGGCAGCGAATTGGCAGTAGTCTTGCAGATGTGGATCCCATGAATATTGACACATCGGTAAGACAAAGATTGTTGGCAAAAAATCTTTTCAATATTTCAATATTAATTATACATGTTTTCTTCATTTCTCTAGCCAAAATACTGTGCATTTATGAGGAATTTTATACACCATCTGGTTACTGTTTACCCTTAGGGGATTGTATAGTTTTGGTTGAGACCAAACTTTAGGTTTTTCACATTTTTGAGTGAGATAATGAGAAACCTCTGATGAAATATTAAAGAGCATGTAATTCCAAGAGGAATTCAGTGTTTATTTGATGAAAATTGTTTTCTAAATTGCTGAGAGCAATTAGAATAAAAGGTGGGACCCACCTTCCATTAAGATTGCTTTGTTTTACTTAGTTTTCGATGTCTCAGCCATTCCAAAACCGATTTTCATCAAATAAACTTTGAATTCCTCTTATAATTGTATGCTCTGTACTATTTCATAAGTGGTTTCTTGGTATCTCACAAAAAATTAAAAGATTTTAAGAATTTAAAGATTTATTCATTTAAAGATTTAGTGTTGCTCAAGTTTACATTTTCTTTATTCTGTAGGTGACCTTTGACTCAGTCGGTGGCTTAGGCTCACACGTCCAAGCCCTTAAAGAAATGGTCGTCTTCCCACTCTTGTATCCAGAGGTTTTTGAGCGCTTCAAGATATCTCCGCCAAGGGGTGTCTTATTTCATGGGCCTCCAGGTACAGGGAAAACTCTTGTGGCAAGGGCACTGGCCAATGAGTGCAGACAGGGGAACAAGAGAGTGGCATTCTTCATGAGGAAAGGTGCAGACTGTCTCAGCAAATGGGTAGGGGAGTCAGAACGTCAGCTGAGGCTTCTGTTTGACCAGGTGAGGAATGCTGAAAGCCAGTGATGTGTCCTCTTTTTCTTCCATTGTAAACAGATGGTGTGACACTGTATTGCTCTGACAAGTGTTATTGAAGACTTAAGATTTTGGATTTTGGATTATTTTATAGCCATGTTTCATTTGAAAGGTTTGCCAGATGTATGTCTACGAATGTGTTAAGACTATAGAGGCATTAGGCACGTGGCAAAACCATAAATCTCAGCGATAACATGATTATAATCAGGTCCAGATGGATTTGGAGTCAAAGTAGCTGGACTAATATTTTCCAACTTTAAAGATATGTGCTTTGTGCAGAGAGCTATTTCACTTTGCCAGTTATATTTTCTGCTCTGCATCAGGCTTTTACCATGCGACCATCCATCATTTTCTTCGATGAAATTGATGGACTTGCACCAGTTCGGTCTAGCCGCCAGGATCAGATCCACAGTTCCATTGTGTCAACCCTTCTCGCTTTGATGGACGGCCTCGACAGCCGAGGAGAAGTTGTGGTCATTGGGGCCACTAACCGAATTGATGCCATTGACCCTGCACTCAGGAGACCTGGTCGTTTTGACAGGGAGTTCCTTTTCCCATTGCCCTCATTAGAGGTAAGCTTCAAAGTGAAGAATTGAATAGTTTTGATAGAATTCTTGCACAATTTCTTGAAAGATTGGCATGTGGCATGAACATTATGTAGCTTTTTCCCCTATCCCTCCACCTCCATTTAGTCTGCTTTGGTGTATTCTTGCATGGATCTCTAAGGTTATAGCATTCCTGACAGATTTGTCTGAATTTCTTCCACAGGCAAGGTCCAGCATCCTAACTATCCACACCAGTCAGTGGAACCCGCAGTTGGCTCAGCCGTTCCTGGTTGAAGTGGCAGAGAGATGTGTTGGTAAGAGTCATGAATAACCTTTCACAACATTACAGAAGAGCACATACTTCATAGACACAATCTACTTTTGTTATAATCTCAAATACTTCCTCTAGAGTTCCAGTTGCAAGAACATTTGGGCACATTCTGTGTCAGACTTGCATGTTTTATGAGCTTCTGTTAATGTCATCATGTACAAATTAAATTATGGAATTTTGTCTGTTTTTATGCGTCTGTCACGAACTGTCAGCAGAAATATGTTTTCGGATTGTCTGTCTTTCTGTGATCGATTTTGAGGATAATCATGTATCCAAATGAAACTCAGCATATGTATGTATGAGGGATAAAGCTGTGCCTATCAAGTTTTGGGTGCACATGTTCAAGGTCAAATTCTTAAAATTGCATGATATTCCCTATATCTCTGCAATGCCAGAATGTATTTTCATGAAACTTAATGTATACATGTAATACCTGTCACATGTTACCAATCATGTGAAACTTGTCTTGCACTGTCAAAATATACAACAGACCTATGGGAGAATAATGCGATGTGATGGAGGCATACCAGTTTACCATAGTGACATTTATAGTTTAACCTGTCTCTTCCACAAATGTATGCAGCTTTGGACTGCTCTTCCTTTTCCATGTTGAGGGAATGTTCTTTCTTTTCACGAAGTAATACTTGATTCCAGATGAAAAGTTGAGGTTGTACTATTTTATATGTATGAGACCAAAGCACATAATATAACTTTGGGAGCAGTTACTCACTGTTCTGTTGTATTGGACAAACTGCAGGTTATTGTGGTGCTGACCTAAAGGCTTTGTGCACTGAGGCCGCATTGTTTGCCCTGAGGCGTCGTTATCCCCAGATCTATACTTCTAAGGAGAAACTTCAACTAGATGTGAATGAGATTCAGGTCAGTGCAGGCGACTTCCAGCGAGCCATGGGTCACATTGTGCCTGCCTCCCAACGCTCTGTGGTCAGTCCTGGTCGCAGCCTGAGTGCCCGTGTCCGCCCATTGCTCCTCAGCCAGTTTAATGCTGCACTTAATGTTCTACACCGTGTCTTCCCAGAGGCCTTGTACCGAAGCAAGACTTCTTCATCAGGTAAAGAACTCTAGTTACGTGCTTTGACATACATGTATGTGATATTATTGCCTCCAGTTGTCAGCTTTGTGTGGAAAAAAGGATTGGTATTTTGCAGCTCTGACAGTGAAAAGTGCAGAATTTGCTTTTTACGTATCTGCCAGAAAGCGTCACCGGAAGCATTATGTTTTGGGGTTGTCTGTCCGTCCCTTCGTCTGTTTGTCCATCCGCCTTTTCATCTGTAATCCATTTTGTGAACAGCATAACTTGAGTACTATTTGAGATATATCCAAATAAAACTTGGCATATGTATGTACATATGAATGGACAAAGCTGCACCTAATCAACTTTGTGGCATACAAGCTCAAGGCCAAAGATCACAGGTCAAGGTCAAATTCCAAAATTTGACTATTTCCCCCCCCCCCCAAAAAAAAAAAAAAAAAAAAAAAATCTCTGCAATGCCTGAAGGTATTTTCATGAAGTCATTGTGCATGTATGAATGTATGTATGTATTACCAGGTAAAGATTCTGAATAGAAAATTTTAGACCATGGTGTCAAATATCAAAGGTCAAGGGAAAATGCTAAATTTTCATGTTTTTCTCAGTATCTCAAAAATGGCTCAAGGTATCTTCATGAACCTTGGCACATGGACATGTATTGCCTGGCAATGATTCTCGTAGGAAGAATTGGGTCATGAGATCTAAGGTCAAGGGTCAAAGGTCAAATTGACACTCCTTTTGTAATTATAATATTTATGCCTCCGCCACGAAGTGGTGCCGGAGGCATTATTTCTCCATACAGCTTAATGTACCTTTAAATGACTCAATGATTATGCTTAATTGAATTTGGTACATGCATGTATGCCTTGCTGCACAAAGATTCTGTAGGAGAAGAATTTGGTGGGGTCAGAGGGTGAATGAAAATGCTTAATATCAATATTTTTGTCCTTATTTTGGGAATGACTCAAAGAATTGTCATAATGATTAGTTTATTTCCATAAAGTGATTATTTGCCAATCATGTGAAACCATTGTCTTACATTGGCAAGATGTTCTGTAGACCTATTGGGAGTAAAATATGCTACAGTGGAAGCATACCAGTTGCCATAGGGACATTTCAAATTTTTCTTTTAACGTTGGATTTTGATTGGATGTTCATGATAATCGTGTATTATTGTTATTATCATAATCATTATTACCATGGTGAATGTTGTACAGTCAACCTCGCATACCTCGAAGTCGTCGGTACTGAAGAAAATGGGGGATTTTTCTTGCCAGCCGTGTATTGCTTTGGGCGCACGATCGTTCTGGTCTCAGAATATTTACAATCGAGTGTGAAAAGATTTGTGACATATCTTTGTTGTCCATGCGCTCTTAATTGGAAATGCTGAGTGATGATTGCAATTTCCATTCGAGCAACATGCTGGGAAAAACAATAAGTTAAATAAGATCGGGACATTAGATTTCCCTTTGAGGTAACCAAACTTTGAGTTAGTTTTTCGAGCTATGCGAGTTTAAACACACGGAAACTCCATAGGAACAATCAGGACTTTCATTTTGCCTCAGAGGTAAGTGATATTTGGCTAATCCGACGTCGAGGTAAGCGAGGTTTACTGGAGTTATCATTTTAAAATTATGCTAAAGAGGTTTGGGTTTGTTTGTTCCTGTGTGTGTGTGTGGGGGGGGGGGGGGAATGAAAACAGGCCTTTACACCCAGCAGGAGGCATTTTTCTATCTCAGAGTTAATAGAGAGCTCTGCATTGCCATTTTCACAGCTCTTGCTCCATTGTCACATTGGACTCATACATTAGGCCTGATACACTATGTTGCTTTTATTGTGCAAGTCCTAAACTAGAGGTGCTTTATTTGTGTAAATATACTCTATATGTGCCAGCAAAATGGGAAAACAAAAACCTACCTCAATTTCTGCCATGATCATCAAATGTAACAATGAAAATATTGTGTTCAATGGTTATTTTTCATTGTCCTAACTGCAATTCCTCTATTTTTTTCTCAATATGTAGAATTTTTAATATATTGCATGTCATGCAACTGATTTATGCTGTGTCACTTGATGCTATATACTTCTTTTCCCCATCACAACAGCAGAGCCCAGAGATCCTCCTGCTGACCTGCTAAACTCTGATGAGCAAGCTGATGATGGGGTTGGGCCAAGTATATTCAACGGCCCCCTCTCAACCTGCGCTTCCAAGAAGCACAGTTCATCAGATACAGGTGCCAGATCATTCTTCAATTTCATGAGGTTGGTATCAAAAATGTCATGGCAGCCTTAGATGTCATAGCTTTAGTATGAAAATAGAGGTGCAGGGAGGAGGAAACTTTTCTGGATGTGCTGTAAATTTAACTGTGAGAGTTATAGCTTCTGATGTTTGATGATATCAAGGAGATTGTCATGATATGTGATGTGTACAAATTTTTCCTTTTTTTTATGTATCTCTATCCTGAAGGGTGCTGGAGTTGAAAATCCATTTGTTTTGTCTGCCTGTCTGTGTTTCAATCCTTTCCAGATTTCGTTATGATTTAAGGCAAACTATTCTGTATATTTTTATGCCTCCTCCATGAAGTGTCACCAGAGGCATTGTATTTTCGGGTTGTCTGTCTGTCCATGCATAATCAATTTTGTTGACAGCATAATTTAACGATAATATGGGGGGGGGGGGGCATGCAGAAGCATACCAGTCGCCATAGCGACATTCTAGTTTTGGAACCTGGCCTAGATATGTTTCATGAGATATAGATGTGCCAATTATATTTTGGGCATTCTACCTCATAGCCTAAGATTTGTCTGCAAATAAGCAGGCCCATGTCTTTTGATCTAAATCTTACAATGAAGTCTTAGATTTTTTACCAACATCCTTTGACATTACCAAGTTCTCATGCAGTGTTAGAAGTGATGTATAGATTGTAGTTTGACAGACTGCTTGCTGTCATTTTGTTACAGTACTTCCCTCTCCCAGCCTTATGCACATCGGCCCCGCTTCCTGATCACAGGCAAGACCGGAATGGGGCAGAGTTCTCATTTGGCTCCAGCTCTGCTGCATCACATGGAGAGGTTGCCTGTCCACTGCCTTGATCTTCCAGCTCTGTATGCATGCAGTGCCAAGACCCCAGAAGAATCTTGTGCTCAGGTGTGTCATATTGCACTCCTCTTTCTTTTCCTCGATCTCTCCCATTTTATACCCGGAATGGAACAGCATAGGTTGACAGGAGTTGAAAGAGGGAGATCACACTTGTGTACTTTAAATGCATGGACTCTGATCCTACAAAGCAAAACTTAGATCGTGCATATAACTGATACTGATGCAGAAATCTTCTGTATTCCTTTAGCATTTCTCTGAAAAGACAAAGGGGCGTCATCCAGTTGCATATGATCAGTTTGTATGAAAATTGGGGTCACTGCATCTGGTGCACTGCAAGATGATGTTGTCATCATGACATCAAGAGCAGCTAGTCGTTGGCTTTCAGTGATAATTAGTGTGTGAATGTAACTCATAGTTTGGAGAATATTTACCTGACATTGAATATGAGATTTATAAAGTATAAAAGTTTTGGATGTGCTTCCACTTGTCCGTGCTTCTGTACAAAATTTTACATTGAGATACGAAGACTCTTTAAAAAAAGGCTGAGTTTGCGAATGACAGCAGGGCATGACGTTATTTTCATATAAAACTTCATCTATAGTCAAACTTTTCTAAATACAGTGTACTTGACAGGTATTTTTACCAGTGTGATAGAATATACAAAGGAACACCGAGCCCCTGTGGAGGCCCTCAAAGCTGCCCCTAAGTTTGCAAATGTTCTCAGGTAATACTCTGCAAAAACGTGTGGAAGGTGAACTTGTATTACTCAGGTGAGCACGAGACCCCCTGTGTCTTTTGTTTTTGGTTTTCTCACACACTTTATATAACACTTTTAAAATATATGATCCCGTATCCTACCAGGTATTCCGTGAAGCGCGTCGCACAAGTCCAAGTATCATTTATATCCCTCATGTCAATCAGTGGTGGGAGGCCTGCACTGCCACGCTACAAGCAACATTCCTCACCTTGCTGCAAGATCTACCTCCTTCAGCCCCCATTCTCATCCTTGCTACCTCAAATCGTCCCTTTCAAGATACTACACCAGAAGTGAGTGTGGGAAAAATGTGATTAAAATGGCATTAAACATGAATAATAAATGTACAGCATGGACTATCATTCAGGTTTAAGATAAAACAATATTTGCATGAAAAAGAATTTTGGAACTCTTAAACTCACTTTCACTTCTAGAAATACTACACAATTCAAACCTCTGCTTTAACTACTTGGTTGCATGCCACGTTCCTTGTGCTCAAATATGTCTCTTGAAAGTTCTGAGTACTCGGTACATAATATGACATCGTGGCAAGGCTGTGCAAATATCCCTTGCCTGAGCCCTGGCTGAGCTGTGTGATACTGAGCGAACGATGGACAAACATGCACTGTGCGTGTGGCAGGCATGTGTGAGAGATCGAGAATACATTGTACCATTGTGGTGCACTGAGTTCAGTGCGCACAGGGCATGCATGCTTCTATATCCCACAATAATGTGTATTGTACACAGACGATTTGGGGGATCGGATGCACACTGTACCCCTGTGCGTACAGGACAGGTATGAGTCCAATGCACACTCGAGCTCTGTAGTGTACTAGTGATGTGATGGTGTGATCCTCGCTTGCCAAGAGCTGCACGTACATGTATGTCTATTTGAATCTTACAATACTGCATACCAATTATTTGATGTGCAATGTGTAATCAGAGATGGATGGTGGTGTTTACTGTTGATGTCTTCTTACATTTTTTCTTGGATTTTAATTATAGACATGGATGATCATGGAGGAATAACCATGGCATCCAAGTTGAAATCTACTGGTAAAGTTTTAGTTTACATGCATAGTTGTAGACTACATTGTACAGTGTACGTTTGCAATAGTTCGCTCTATCTGTACAATAAAAATCTGCCACATTGTTACACTGAACACGTTTTTCCTGAAAAAAACAACAACATTGTTCCAATATCAATATTAGCATTAAATAATGAGAAAAAATTCAGAACTGGCTAATTATGTTTTTTTACCTAAAATACATTTTTTTTTTTCCAGGCTGGATAGCTCTGCATGAATAATATCATGTATTGAATAATTGTGCATGTAAAGAACAGTGGTTTACCCACAACAGCGAATTCCTTTCCATCTACATTTATGCTCTGTCTGGTTCACTCTGCTTCAAGGTGAAGTCACTCTTTGCAACAGGCCACGGGGAGGTTATGAATATGCAATATCCTCGAATGGAAGAAAGACGCACATTCTTCCGGGACCTCATCCTCTCTCAGGCTGCCCAGGCACCACCCAGGAGGAAACAGGCTTGTAAGTGGATCCCCTTGCTTTCATGGTGTGCTTGTGGAGTATGTGTGATTTAAACCAAAAACATATCAGAGACAGCGCCTTGCAGTTGTCACTGGTGTGGATTTATGTGTGTGTTTACGTACTGTCCCTGTCGTGCGTGCACTGATGATGGGATATGCTACGGGATAGCACAATAGGGGGAGGTATAGCCAACTGACAGCACTGGTACACAATGGCATGATAGCTTTTTTGCTAGTTATTATTCTTCTTTTTTTCTGTTGAAGCGTCGTCAGAGGCATTATGTTTTTGTGTTGTCCATTCGTCCGTCCTTCCATCAGTGATCAATTCTTTGTAACTTAAAAACCGTTTGAGATATCCTTATAAAACGTGGCATAGATGTCTGTATGAGTGGACAAAATTGTGCCAATCAAGTTTTGGGTAGACATGCTCAAAGTCAAAAGGTCAAGGTCAAATTCTTAAAATTTCACTATTTCCCCCATATCTCTGCCATGCCTGAAGGTATTTTATTTAAAATTAGTGCATACATGGTTTACCAGATAAAGATTCTCTTGGAAAAGTTTTGGCCTTAAGGTAGGGGGTCAAGTGAAAGACCTAAAGTTTCACTTTTTTCTTCAAACATTATCTCAGGAATTGCTCAGGGTATCTTCATGAAATATGCATATACTGCCTAACAATGATTATCTTTGGAATTTTGGGATCAAGGGTTAGAGGTCAGCTTAGAATGCTAAAATTCTGATATTCATTGCTGAAATTACATTTTTTTTTTCCCCCATACCATGGAGATTACCCGGTGCATAAACTTAAACCAGGCATATACATGCATTACTGCACAATGATTCTTTAGGGAAAGATGTTAGCCATGGGGGTATTGTTTGCCATGGGGACAAAAGGCAAGGGTCAAAGGTCAAGTGAATATTATAAATATTGTGAATACTGTATGAATGTGCTCTCGTAAACAATTTAGCCATCCATCCATCCAAATGAAACCTAGTTCAAGGAAAGTAAACACTCAGCATGGTTTGACAAACATGTCTTTTCATGTTTTTTTTTCCCGCAAATTATGTGAAACTGTCATCTCACGTCAAGATGTACTCAAGATCTTTTGTGAGAACCATGTGAGGCGGAGGCATACCAGTAGTCGTAGAGACATTTCTAGATTCTTCATTGGCCACTAGCCATGGAGCAGTATAGCCTCAAAATGTTTTGGCTGCTGTGAAACTGAAATAGATGTGGGTTTTTTTTTTTTTGAATTCTCAGTTCCATTGTTTTTCTGTTTTTATAGCATTTTTATCTCCTTTGGCACAGCTTTCTTGCCTGAAAAGGATGTACGCTTTTTGGAAAAGTGAGTGCTTGTTAAACACACATGGCTGGGTTGAAAAAAAAAAAATCTTGGTTTTAATTGTAAAGTCGTGGTTGTAAATGAACCTTTTGAGTTTACATGGATTTATGAATATCATTTGTTGATATCCTATCTTCCCTTACCCTCTAATGTCGCTTGCCAACCTTGGATCATGACACATCCACCAGTTCACCAAATTTATCTGGCTTAAGCAAGCAAACACTTTTGCACACATGCTCACACATACACACATATGCCACACACATCTATGTAACTTGACACAGTTACAAACTTGAATGTTGTGGTTTTTCCCATTTTTGAAAGTGAGTGTTTTAATATGCAGAGTATGTAGATCGGGCAAGAACCAGTACAGCATTGTCATATGTACTATTCTGCTTTGATGAGAGTGGTATTTTGATCTTTATTTGCTTAATGCTGCATTTACACCATGTTCCCCGTAGTCACAGCAGCCCCAATTGCCCAAAGCATAATGCGCTGTGGGTAGATGAGACATTCTCCTGTTCTCCCCTCTTCATATTCTGACATCTGATCAGTCAAGACTATCAGTGCTTTCCATTGTGTCCTGCTTCAGACCGCCTCCAAGTTTTGTTATGGCATATTACATGCCCTTATATTTTGGTGCGTTCACCCCATAGAAAGTTTCTCATTAGCACTGGGACTGCCGTGGCAAATTTTTTGACAGTTTAAAAATCTGACATGGCATCCATGGCAATCATGGCCTGTCCCATCCCACCCTGTCCCATCCCACCAAGTTGTCTCATGTCCATCTTGTTTTGTCCACAGTGGCCCGAAATGTGGCCGCCGGGAACATGGTGTGTGTAAACGCAGCATAAGACTGCCCACATGCTGTAACTTGTCATGAAGCATGCACAGAAGTCACTGTGTCACTGTTAACTATTTTTCCTGGTTTTTTTTCTTGTTATTTATTGTAGCGACAGGGGAGCTGGAGGTGTTACCAGTGGCAGCCCCAGCAGAGCCTCGTGTCCTGTCACAGGCTGAGACCCAGAAACTTATGGATGAGGAAGAAAGGAAACTCAGGGAGCTCCGCATCTTTCTGCGAGATGTCCTGACGCGCCTTGCTTCCGAGAGGAAGTTCAGGGTCTTCACTAGTCCTGTTGACCCTGAAGAGGTGAATTTTGCCTACTGTGGCCTTGCAAGAACACGTTTTCATCCTGTTAAAACGGTGCTCCCACTCAAGCGGTGGCTGGTATTGGCCCGTGCAAACCACTCAACATGAAGCCCAGGCATGTGGGCATTACAGTAAACCATGCACAGTTCTTAAACCCACTGATAACCACAGCAACGAGTACACACATGCTACAACATACAGACACAAAATGGCGATAAAAAAAGACAACAGTCTCACAAGTCTCACAATTCTGCAAATCCATCATGGAAACAAATCTTCATATATTTGATCCACAAAATAACATATCAAACCATGATGCCTATGACCCTTTCTATGCAGAGAAAGAGGCAGCACTGCTAACTCTAATGTGTTAACAGCTTGGACATTACATGATGACACTGATTGCATGTATACGATCTTAAGCTGTCAGCCACACAAAACACATACTGACACACACAAGTGTACTATGCACACACAGGGAGAGTATGGGCTGCACGTAGGGAAGGTGACTCCATATCACACTGAAAGGGTTGTAAGTGCAGGAGTAGAAGCTGATAGTGCTCGATATAACCGCCTGCACTACCCCCTACTGCGTTAACAGCAAATGTTTAGACTGTTCAGTCGGCAAAATCTATTAGGAATTTGTTAGAAAATTATCTTTCTGGTAAGGGAATGAAATCTTTGCGATTGTTTCTAAGGATTTACTTATTATTTTTAGACACTTATGACTGGTAATGGAAGTGTTTCAGCTAGAATTTGTCCTGATATAACGGTTTATGGTTCCTGTTGAGCATAGGAAATAACACATGAAAATTTTGTTACACCAAGTTTTGTTGCACTTAAGCGGAGTTCCCGCTATATAGGTTCCTGATTAATGGGTGAGCACTATACTCATAATTGTCACAAACAGGAACATTCTTACTGCCATAAGATAGTACTGAATGAAAGGCTCCCCAAACAGTTCATTTCCATAAATTGTCCCTTAGGGGACATCTAAAAATCATGAAATTTCAGGGGAGGAATTTTGTTTTTTTATTTTTTGCAAACTGACATCAAATATTACTTTCAAATAATGCATAAACATTTTTTTGGGATAACATTAATGATTGTTAAATATAAAACTAAAATTAGTATTTTGATGTTCAAATTTGAGTCATGAGGTTTTTTAATACATGCTAATTGAGATGCCAGGTCTTGGCACTTCATTAACGATATGTTTGTGTTGCTATCGAGAATTCTTTACTTGAGACCAATTTCTAGTCAGTGTTTATTGCTTTTCCGATTCTAAGAGGTCTTGACCTAGCAGCTCCGCTGGTTTACATTCTGTTTGAATCTGAAGAAATACAAAAGAAAAAAGAAAAAAATGTGAGTGTAGAATTGCAGCCCATGTCTCGCTGGATATATGTGCTGATGGGTGAGTTAGTTTTTGCCTGCCATATTCACCAGTTTTAAATCATGTTCTTACAATATTATCTAGTACATCATCACAATGAGAAGTCAAATGCCTCACCAAGTTATGAAAAAAAAAATACTGATTATTCTTCCATCTATATGTCAGTCTGCATATATCTGATTCAAGAAAGTTACTGTAAAACACAATATTTTCGCGGCATGAAATTTCCGCCAGTTGCCTCTAAAATTCATTGTGTATAGCGTAGACAAGAACTTTCAAGTGCATTTTAATTTTGCAAAATTTGCAAAATTAAACTGCACGCGAACATTCCTCGTTTCACAGTATGAAAAATGCAGACGTGTAATCCTTTGAATAACTATGATACTGCTTATCTCACCAGGTGCCAGATTATGCTGAAGTGATCAAGAACCCAATGGACTTATTCACTATGAACAACAAGATCAACCTCCACCAGTACACAAGTGCTAGGCAGTTCCTGAGTGACATTGACCTCATCACCAGCAATGCCTTGGAGTATAACCCAGACAGAGAGCCTAGTGGTCAGTCCCATCTCCTCATTTCAAATTTCCCCAATACCTCATTGTTTTTTATGCCTCTGCCTTAAGGGTGCCGGAAGCATTATGTTTTCGGGTTGTCTGTCCGTCCGTCCGTACGTCTGACCGACCCTATTTGTTTACGCGATAACTTGAGTAATATTGAGTGGAATTTTACCAAACTTGGTCCAAGTATAAAGTATGATGAGGCAATTACTTGATTAGATTGTGGGGGAAATTGGCTAGAGGTCAAAGTCAAATCATGAAATCATATCCCTTTACGCAATAACTCAAGACTGAATTAAGCAAATTTCACCAAACTTTGTCCAAGGATCATAATCATTTAGATGAAAAAAAGAAAGAAAACAAAAACAAAAACAAAAAACAAAAAGAAAGCAAAAAACAAAAAGCCGAAAAGGAGGAAGAATTCAGTCCAGTCTTTCATGAGTTAATAATTGCACATCTTTCTTTAATTGTCTATTTTCCCATTGGATTCCCCATGGTTTATGATTTGCTTGTCTGTTGTAGAAGGAAGCCTTTTGTTTTAGGGGGGTGTCTTCAAGGAAGAGAAATTCAAGGAAATATTGAAAATGAAATTCTGTTTTCGGAATTCATGCAGAACGTGGTGATAATACTTAAATCTACATTGCAACATAGAGCTAAACTAAGTTTGTACTGAAACTTGCAACATTTTTAATTGATTTGGTCACGCTATCAATGCCTCCTAGTCATGCATTTGTATCTATTGTAGGTAACAGTTGGTTCAACATTCAATTTACTTTAAGCTGTATTAATTGAATATATATGAATGAATATAGCCTTGAAGCGCCCCAGAAAGTTTCAAAGATTTATGTGTGCATTCATCAGTGGATGTTAAAGGGATTGCGCAGTTTTGGTTGAGACCTAACTTCTCTTTTCTAGCAATTCTTGTGAGATAATGAAAAACTTCTTATGAAAATAAATGAAAGCCCATGTAATTCTAAGAGGAATTCATCGTTTATTTGATGAAAAATTAGTTTTAAAATGGCTGAGATATCCAAAACAGAGCAATTATAATAAAAGATTGGACCCATCTTTTATTATGATCGCTTTGTTTTACTTTGTTTTTGATGTCTCAGCCATTCCAAAACCATTTTTCATCGAACACTTTGAATTTATCTTTTTCATGGTATGCTCTGTACTATTTCATAAAGTGTTTTTTTTTGTATCTTACAAAAAGTTAAAAGCCCAATCCTCATCTCCACCAATACTACACAATTCCTTTAATGCAATGGTCTCCTATCCCACTTAAATATCTGCGTTCTCTTATCAATTTTCACAGAAAGTTTGAAATGCAAACTTAAGTGGATATTTAATTGATTTCAGATCGAATGATAAGGAATCGAGCTTGTGAACTGAAGGACATGGCATATGCCATCATTGATGCCGAGATGGACTCTGACTTTGAGAAAGATTGCGAGGAGATTGAGGACTCCAGGTCACGTCGCTGCACCACTCCAACTAAAACAGCACCGTCATTCTACAAGACCGTTCACCAACATACTGTGGCCCTAGCGCAGCAACAGGCCAGAGAGTTAGCCAACCAAAATCTGAAACCTCACCAGCTGGCTGTTGACTCTCGACAGAGAGGGGAGCTCAGTGACACTGAGAGCACAAAGAAACCCAAGAAGAAACCCTCAAAGAGACGAAGTGCCTGGTCTCGAGGATTCCTGTCCAAAAAGAAAAAAAAGAAGCCACAAGCTGTTGCTGATGATAATGAAGATGAAGACAGTGGTGAAGAAGAGGAAGAAGAGAAAGAAAATGGAGAGACTGACAAGACAACTGTAGAAGATGAAGAGGAAGAGATGCACAACAGACCACTGACCAATGGAGACATATTTCATGAGACCAGCAACGATTCCACAAATGCTCCTAGTACGCTCTCCCAGATCACTGATGATGCACCACATCCCTCTAGCATGATTACTACACGGCTGACACGCCTTGCAACAGGAGTATCCAGTGAGCATACCACCAATTATACCACTGAACAGCGCAGTGATGCAGAGAGTGTGAAGAGTGGGCCACGCACACGTCACAGCTCCCATCGTTCAGACTGTGGTGGGCAACGGTCACCTCATCGCCTTGTTGACCACTGTGAGATCCAGAATGGCTTCAGCAGTGCAGAATCTTCAGAGGTTGAGCCACCAACCTTGGAGAAGGTTGAACCATTCTCACAAATCCAGAATGAAGGGTCAAGGTTGGCAGGAGGTGATGAAAAAGCAAAAAATAGTACTGCATCAGGCACAGAGCCAACACCTACCTCAGCAGATTCCATCAAAGACAAAGATATGAATGGAATGGGTAAGCATATTTCCATAACCATTTCTATTATTAACCCTATTATTATTTTTTTTTTCATTATTATCATAATTATTGTTATTATTTTTTGCAGTTCTGCCGCAGGCTTCATGTATGGAGAACTTGCACGAATGTATATAATATGTGTGACTTTAGCAGGAGTCATGTGCATGAGAGAGATACTACACACAGGTGAATTTCATGTATATCATGTCAGTCAAAATAGTAAAATATAAAGTGAAAACATTCAGGACAGACATTTTAACATCATGAAATTCTATGAAGGGGTGGGATTCAGATAATTTTGGCCTCATAAGTATCTAGAAATCTGTGGTAGACCAGGTGAATACTTCACATTGACAGTGGAAAGTGCTGTACAGCTGCTATAACTTATGGGTGGGGTTTGCAATATATGCCTTTTATTTAATTCTTTGCCTTGTATTTTGCATGGTTTTGATTTCATTGACAATATGGTGCGTGTGGTAGTATGATTTTGTGCAGACAGGTAAAATGAATAAAATTACAGTTGTACGTATTACTCTCTTGCTATTAAATTGCATAACGTGTAAATATTTCCACGCTGCAAAATGTTCCACATTTACAGTGTGTGAGTGATGTGAGACAAGCCATTTTTTGTGGATGCTGGTTTATCCTTGTTTATATGCCAGTTTATCTTCTTTTTTCTGTCTTCTCTGCTGAAATCAAGTTTGAAAGGTTGTGTACATTATTTGAATCGGCAAGGCAGACTCCCATAGATATAAAGGATCAAAATAAATTTGGCACACATACTGGCCTTGATATGTAAATGTGCAAGACACATTGATTGTAAGCGGCAGGGAGTGTGTTGCCATCGTAATTTTGTTTTATAGTAAACTGTCAAAATCCTTGCATTGAACAGCTTCCCTATTTTACAAATTCAGGTGAACTTTGGCACGTGGATTTTGAAGTATTGATGTACAATGTATTTCTTGAAAAGTGGCAGAAAATAATGCTATACAGTTTAGTTAGAGCAAATTATGACAAAAATAAAGTCAGGTAAAACTTAGCAGAGAACACTGCTATATTGTAAGCTACATTCAAGTGAAATTTGATACACATGGTGGTCTTGAGATGCTGACTTACTAGGCTTTTTTTTTTGGGGGGGGGGGGGTGTTGGAAAAATCTTCGGAACTTTTGTTTGTGTGTGTTTATGTCTATGTTTCAAACTATGCTTTCGATGAAAAATGAAATTTGTGTGTAGCTACATGACAGTTGCCTGTCATGTCAGTAGTTGAATGGCAGACTTGACAGTTGCAGCTGAGTTGAATGGTCATTTCATCTTTCACCTCATGAAATGTTCTGTCTATTGCAATCATAAACATTATTTGTGTACTAATCTCTGACTATAAAGCTTAGTAGCTTAAAGAATATCTAAGAAACAAAGCATGTTATCATTACTGTCTCCATGTAGCATCCCTGAGACGGTCAAGTAGACAGTTGGCCAAAAGCCTGCAAACCAAACCTGTGACGGTGGTGACCGGTCAAACTGTGGAAGAAGTGACACCACCAATGATTGTCGACAGAGGAAAGCTTGAGGTAGGATGTTTTGTCAGCGAAGAGTTCTCGTATGAATGACTCTTACCAGTACAAACTATTTATCAAACTTTTATGCTTTGATGATTTTGAGTTACACCATGATGCTCTCTCCACACTTATATTTCTACCCAGCATAAATCATGTTGCTGAAATTAAAAAAAAAAATAAAAAATGCTGTTGAAGTCAATATTTATGTTCCGAAAAGTATGGAAAGATAGTAGAATGATTGATGCCAAATGGAAAGAATTGTACTTTGTTTGCTGGCCATCCTCTCACATGTCTGTTTCACATAGGTTGAAGGAGAAGTGACTTCAAGTTTGATAATACAATTACTCAAGGGAAGTAACAGATGCCAACTGTTATCTTTGCCAATATTTTGTCTATTCTTACCAAAATGAAATACAGGTTTTAGAGAAAATAATGTTTTCCCTATTAGTTGTATTACTTACATATCTGTATGTCCATTGCAGGAAATGCAGAAATCCTGTTTTTAACAAAAATATGCCTTTTCAGCTTCAGAATATTGCATTTGGCATCCCTTATGTAGTAATCACACTGCATGGATTAACAGAGCCATGCACACATAATTCCATGTGTTCTATATTGTACCTTTGCACCTCATGCTGGTGCTCTAGTCAGTGTCTTACTGCACATGTAGGGCAATCATAAATCTGGACACTTTGATATTTGATGTAGCATGTTAAATGTATGTGAGATTTGCAAGCAAATTTTACGTAAAACATGTATTCAGGCAATATGGTAGAACTATTAGCATTTTTTATTACATACCGGTAAGCTTCATGAGGATTCTACTTCTGTGCACAGGCAATCTTTGTCACAAGATTGGCACCCTGATCTTCAACTTTATGCATATCTTAGCTGTCGTACCCCTCACTCATGCGGTCATGTCCTCATATTTGTATATCTTGCAGCGTCTGCTGGAGGATGTTACCATAGCAACAGCAAGCTTTACTATAGAGAAGCTTGAGCGCCTGTACAGCGTTTTAAGTCAATGTGTGTATGTCCACCGCCTGGCCTATGACAAGACAGAGCTGATTCAGGTGAGGATAGGATCATTAAACATTGTATGAGTATGGCATATTCTGTGCAAGCCATGGCTTAGTAACAAATGCTGGACATGATACAAATGCTAGACGTAGTGAATTCATTTTGAATTGGAGGGCGTCATTTCTTCTCGTGGAAAAAATCTTCTGCCTCATCTGTTTAACTGTTTCAGAGGCGATAGTTATGCAGATGTTTATTTCCTTGTCAATTTTTTTTTTTGCTAACAACATTAGTTCTGTAACCACACCTTTGGGCAAGTCTGTATTCATGAGAAATAAGTTCAGAAAATATGTGAAGTAGGCCAATGAATTGCATTTATCTTTTGAAATATTAACAGGCTCTCTGTTATGCTCTGCCCATTTCTGTAAAATTAACAGAAGTAATTTAGCATCGTGGTAAACACTGAGGAAATAACACTGTATATCTTAACATGTACTATTTAAATTACTATGTAAAATGACCCTGAATGATTTGCAACAAATCCACATGGGCAGACCATTGATACTGTTGACTATATACCCTCTAAATGTCAGATGGAGAGGAATGTGTTAAAAAACAGCAAAAAGCCAAATTTGATTCCCCTTACAGTAGTTCAGGTCACCAAGGTCCCTGCCAGAGATGTTCAGGCAGTCTGCTTGCTTTGAAAACAGGCCTGTCATGTGACACAAAATAAAATGTTCATTAACCCTATCTGAACTGGGGTTTGGGGGGGGGGGGGGGATTGGGTAAAGGTTCAGATTGACCCCCCTCAACATTTCATGTGATGATTCCACAATGCGCAAAAACTTTGCTGTGCCATTTCATCACTTTTTCCTTTGAAATCTCCTGTATATTATGAGACCAAATACCCGACATCCAGATACGCCGTTCTGAAGTTACGTAATGTTTAGTACATATGTAGCAGCCCGAAAACAGCTCATATTTGTGGTATTGCGTGCAAATTCAATGCAAATTGTGTTTTGTTTTGTTTTTTTGTTAAATTGATATAAATTAGATTATTTCAAGTTTTAATCATTTGAATTAATTAATTCTGATGTAGATAAGCTTGAAAAAGTATCTGTGACAAATTTCGGCAAAAAACAAAGTACAAAAGGTTAAAAATGCAACAAAATACATAAGAAGATGAAGCAAACAAAAAACAAAAGCAATGATTTTTTATTGTGCTATTTTTTTTTTTTTTTTTTTTGGCAAGAAAATTGTTCGATGTGTCTTGAGAAATTCTGACACAAAAATTAGTCGCTCTGCAATGTCTTGTTGGTAGCGCCAATTCATCATCTTCTTATGGAATAGCAAGTGATTTGACGCAATCAGTCTACTTTGATTGTGACAGTGGTTTTATTATGGCAATTATTAAATGCTCTTACAGGAGATGGAGGGAGAAGTAGCCAAGATCACTGTACATTCTCTGGTCTGAAAGCAAGTGGAAGTTGGAACAGTTCTCTTCTATGACCTGAATTCAGCATCCCTGTGTGGTACTTTGCTTCTTTTCTTGGATTCTGTGTTTGAGTCATGCATCAAGACCTCTTCATCAACACAGCTGGCATACATATGTAACTGGTAGCATAGTATGGATTTCACAATGTCAATATGTATTTCAATTATTTATTTCTTTGCAAATTCAGCAAGGATTTCGTAACAAATATCTTCAATATAATGTGGCTACATGAATTATTGTAGATACATTGCCATATATTTCACAACATGGGACTTAGTGATCAAGAACCACATTATGGGAATAAGAAAGAATTATTATTTCTTTTCTAGAGAAAAGTAAGATATTACCTACCTTGGAGGTTTTATACAATGATTTTGCAAAAATAAAGAAGACTGCCAAGTATGATGTGTAGACAATGGTAGATTGATTTAGTAGTGATTCTGTGATAGGAATTTACCAGTTTGTAGAACCATTGACAGTATTTCCCATGAAGAACTTATTTACTTGCTTTATGTGGAAGCAAGTTTTCTGTGAAGGTATTGCATTCTTTCATATTCATGAGTTTTTGTTTTGTTGAATATGCTGTGCTGTCGATGAATTGTGTGTGTATTTTTTTTTTCCTAGCTTTTTTTTTTCTACCAAGAATTTAATATCTGCTGAGTCACGGTTGTATTGTATGTCACTGATATATTCATGAGCAGGAACAGTTGCCATGAAAGCCATGACCCAAGTTTTAAGGTCAGTAGCAACATTTGATTGTGAATTGAACATAAAAAGTGCAACATGATCAGTATGTGTGTGTGTTTCTTCTATTTTTTGTTTTTGTTTTTAAGCAAGTGCAGTACAAATATATAGATGCATTTGATAGCGGTGTGGACTGATTCAGTAGTATCTCTGTTCTGAAAATGATTCCACTAAATGAATTGGATGTATGCAACTACATGATTGCTGTTTGTTTGGGGTTTTTTGGGGGTTTTTTTTTGTTTTGTTTTTTTTTTTGGTGGTTAAAATATTCTTCACATATGACAAATACTGCAGATTAGAACCAATAAACATCATATTTAGTGCTCATTTCTGAAATGTGAATGCTGCAAGATGCATAGAAGAAATGAGCAGTATGATGGGTATGCAGTGATACATTGTGTATGATATAGCTCAAGCCACTGTGGTAGATGAGATGTCACTCAAGGGAATGATCTGAATGTCTGTCAGCCCATGTGTCAGTCTGTCAAATGTATAGCATATCAGATATTGGTTTCATGGCTGTTTACTCACTCAGCGCTTAGTGAAAAGGAAGTGAATTGATTTGCTACAGGGTAGTATATTTCTTCATGACTTTGTATTTATAACACAGCATGCCAGCTGACACAACATTTTGATGTGTGACAGAAGAATCTTTTTTTTTTTTATTGAGGATACATGCACAGGCTAATGTGGTGATTTAAAATATCAAACTACTGTGCAACTGTGGGAATATATAGATATGCTTATTTGTAGTGGATGTGATTTTTTGTTTGTTTGTTTTGTGTAGTCTGATTGTTCTTTTTCATGAGGTAGTGTAGAGTAAGGACACTTGGAGGGTGCATTCAAGAATACCAAGGATTTCTTAATATACACTGTACTTCATACCACATCACTATTGGCGGACATGATAGTACCAATGGCATTTCTGATTAGTACAGGCTATATGGATCAAGCCTCATTTCTACTTGTGCTAGATTTTGAAAGAGATACACTTTGTGATACTTGTATGTATACTTAGTACATGATACGTATAATCTAATACACACAATAAGTGCTCAGATGCTGATCGGGAGATATGAAAGTCAGACTCTTTGAAACATCTACCTCACAAGCTGCATTCAAAATTCCAGGCTCTTTACTACATTTGCTTCTCAGTTAGTTTGTAGTTACATGGTCCCTGTACCAGAGTGAAACTGATTGATTACTTACTTGTTCATAAATATGTTCAGTTGTGAAAAAGGGGAACATTAATGTCATGGTGATTAGATAGCAAGGTATTTTGTAGTGTGCACCAGCCATGTCTGCCAACAGCCTTGTCTGTGGACTTCCTGATTTTCCTGAGTTTGTCAGCAGTTTTACATACCTGTATTTGCTGCACTCCTTTCTCTATGTGTGTGTGTCTGTGAGTGTAGGGTACATGTGACAAGGCCTTCAGGGGGGCATGTTATGAAGCATTTTGTCAGACAAAGTTGTTGGACAAATTTGCTCTCAGCCAATCACATGCAAGGATTTCAGTAGCTTGTAACAGTTTGTCAGAAAAATATCCGACCAAAATGCTTCATGAAATGCCCCCCAGATGTGGACCATCCCAGGAACATGTACACGCTGACTATGAAAACACACACATTTGCAGTGGTTTGTCTATGTGCGGAATTCATAGGTACATGTACATGTAATAGGCTGTTGATGCAATGAACATTCATTTGTGATGGATGTGTATTTGGAGGGATGTAGCATTGCCTGCAGTTTGAAAGCACAGCTGTTGGTAAAAATGCTCAAGATGATCTTTGGTCTCTTGTGTAATGTAGTCCATGGGTCACATGTTCAATGGGAATAAACTTGCACATGAACAGGCCTATGCTTCAAGGCTCTCACAAGTGTTTGTTTGTGTGTAGGACTGGATTGTAATGAATTTGAATACATATACTTGAATTTTTAGAGGATTAGGGGCTGAAAAAAGGCCTAGAAGATGAATCACATTTATTGGCTTAACCCATATCCGCCGGTCGTGTAATGCAGTTTAAAGGCTGTTGCTGCTGGAGGCTGTTTCATGTACATTCACTAAACTATATAAGATGTAAATCATCGTCATGTCATAAATTATGTGACGTCGTATGATTTTAGTATTTTCGTATGATTTACACATTTATGAATAATCACATGGCTTATTCAAAAGAAACCACTAATGAATATCCGTAGCCTTCATACAGAAAAACAACTTTATCAAGTTTGAAATCTTCACAATGTAAGCTTTCCGATATAATGCTTACAAATATGAAGAAATATCAAATAATAACTCAAAGGTCTGTGCTCTGCGGATCAGTGTGGTCTATAAACTCATAGACTCTATAGGTGGAACTACAGTAAAGTAGGTCTATATCGTCGCTGGGGTGACAAGACCTCGTATCTACAAAATGTCAAATGTTCAGGAGAGCCAAAAAACATGGCAGCCAGAGCGCTATATCAAATGGGAGAGCCTTCCCTTTGACATGCCATTGTGGCTTCATTTTGGGGGTAAGATGGCTAGGATTTGGACAGGACATCCCTCAACTGATTATCTGACCATTAATCCAAAAAAGTCATTTTCACCAAAATTGCAGATACAAGGTATTGTCGCCCCAGCGACGATATGTACGTGCACCGCAGTGTTCGATCTCACATAGATGTAGACCTATTCTGTCAGCAGCCTGCTGTAAACCTCGGAAGTGAATACAAATCCAAATGAAAATATTGGTAACAGGAAGTGGTGCAAAGGATTGTGGGATATCAGATTAGAGTTCACAGGCTATAATAAGCTACTGTATGTAAATGACGTCATCATCCAAGCCATTTCTGCTACAGCGTTTGCGCGAACTATGGGATATTCTGTAGATTGGCGGATATGGGTTAATATTGCACTTTCACAGCTTACTAACCTACAAGAATATTCTTTCCTGTAGTCTTATCAGACATTTTCTTTCCATTTCAGCACCTCATACCAATCTGAATGGTATCATAATTCTTTTTCCATTGTCCAGTATGTATCTATGCTTGAGATGATGCTTGCTGATAAGTGATGCACAAAGCTACCTCTGTTTATTTGTTAGTTTGCTTGTCTGTCATCTTTTTCACAAGAGATTTATATTTATTTCATTTTATTTTATTATTATTATTTCAATAAACAGTGCTTAGCAAGGAGTTATGGAAGCTTCCAGAAAATCATTTAAATCGCTTGCATGACAATGCTTTACCTCTCAACCATTGGTGCTGCAGGCAGGCATGTTGATCTGTAGCCATGGTTTGTCAAATAACATGTCTGCCATTTCAATACTTTCTTTATACACGAGTCTCCGAAGCAACAAATTTATGTTGAGTAGTGTAGAAATCACCATGGAGATATTGCCCCTGGTCAAATGAGAGATTAGTGGTGTTCTGACCAGTGGGCAGTGGGCAGTGTGTGGGATGCGGCTCATTCTGCCAGAGTTGTGATACTGTACAGTGTATTGTAAGGCCCATTATTGACTTGGGTTGTACAATGATGCACACATTTTTGTTCTTGCAATAGAAAATAGTTTGTTTACATGATACTTTATACATTTGCATAGTGTTTCTTGTATGTAACTTAATGCATTGAGGTATGGCAACTTCCACAGACACAGACACACACACATATATACACATGAATATGCACACCTACATGTTTGTACGCACGTACGTATGTACGTACATACATACATATAAATAAACACACATCTATACATACAGGGGAATCCCGTCATAGTGTGAATGCAACAGGAATCCTCTTTTAACAAGGTAAAAGTGTCGGGTCCCAACTAACCTTAATGTGTTAACCTTTTGGAATTTGAAGCTTCTTTTATTGTGAGATAGAAATTTTGGAAATAAGCAAAAACAAAGAACAATTTGTGCAGGTAAACAAGGAAAATGTCTGGTCCTGAATGAAACAGCATGCAAAATCATACGCCATGTCTAAACTAACTAGTGTACTTGAATAATTGTTCATAATACTTTAATGTAATCTTTATCACTGCACATGTTGCTGTTTGTGATTTCTCTTTTTAAAGTGGGTTAGCCATGCTGTTGAAGCATGGAAGCCATCATAACCGATGTGGCGGGCAGTGAAGTTTTTTTTTATTTTTCCTTCAGCAAACATCACTGAACCACATCTCGAGTGCCTTTTCAACATCCTCTACAGCTGTATTGCAGAGATGTTTACGAGATTGTTCTTTGCTGGGTTTGTTCTTAAAGCTGAAACATAGTACTCGAAGGGGCTAAAAATTAGCCAATTCAAATGTGTTTGCAATATTTCAGAAAGCTCTACCTAAAAACTTCTCTGGCTGACGCGATTTGCCAGGCTGTTTTGGGCTTGTTTTTTTTTTATATTTAGGTACAGTATTTTCAGTATGAAATCAAAAAGTTGGTATACCGACTACTATTAGGGAATCACCCTCCCCGTACAGCATTTTTTTTTTTTTTTTTTGAGGGGGGGGGGGGGTTAGAATATTGTGATCGATGGTGTCCTTGTTATCATAATCTGCACGTGATTCTCTCTAGCGCAGAAGATAGATGAATATTGCTGTGGCCTGATTTGTTGATATACAATCGAATATTAAAAATTATGTAGCAGCCATGATCGAGTAAGCTCTAAAATTGTGGAATTCTGGTGGACCCTTTTGTCTGATATTTCACATTTTCTTCGTTACACAACTTGTGTTATTACGGAGTTATTTCACTCATTTTTTATGCGTGTGTGTACATTTGGGAGCAATAATCGACAGTTCTTCAGGCGAACAAGCTATGTTTTGGCTTTAAGAATTGTTGACAAGATGCTGGACACACACATATATATATATATATATATATATATATATATATATATTTGTTGAGATTCCATGTAATGGCTCCACAAATAAATGAAGAAACAAACTGGTAATTCATTTTGGCCAATAAGGAATGAGTTTATTCGACTCAAATTTGCAGCGTTCTGAAAAAGGCGTAAGACGCCGAAAATTCGAGTCAAACTCATTCTTTATTGGCCAAAAATGCATTACCAGTTTGATTCTTCATTATATATATATATGTTTATATTTCTGGTGCCATTTCCGGGTTTCATCAGCTGACAAGCAACAAAAAAAAAAAACGACCTTACCTGCACTTTTTTTATACTACTTTTGGGTTTCATCACCTGACAAGCAAAAAAGAAAAAAAGGGCTTCAGCAGCAGTTTTCTGGTACAACTTTCACAGTTGATGGCTTGAAAACAAAACCAGCAAAAGCTAATAACCACATTTTTCTGGTGCCACTTCCAGGGTTAAAAAAAGGGGGGGGGGCAAATGGTTAGACCCTATGTCTTCCAATGTATTATGTTACCTTGTTTAACAAGCTGCAAAATTAAAGTGGTCAAATTAATCTTGTTGAAGAGGCCTGTCAGAACGTACAATAACTATCAAGAGTGTTTGGATCATACTATACAACACCGGTATATGAGAGAGAGATAGACAAACTAACAGACTGAGAATTTGAAGTTTCTTTTATTTACAAAATTTATCTCACAATAAAAGAAACTTTGATTTCGTATAGGTTTATGTAAAGGTTAGTTGGGGCGTGATAATTTACCTTTTGAATCAAAAGTGAATTGTATCCAACCTGGCTGTAACAGAACTCGATCCCTTGTATTACATTGCATGCAGAAGTCGTGTGATTGCTAATTGTCATCTGGAAAGCTGAAATGAGAGGCAGCATCTCAAACTAGCGTGGGTTGCCTTGCCATGCTTTTTGCAAGGGGTGGGGGAATGGTAGAACTCTTGAAAACTGTACATCAAATTTAATCATCAAATACAAATCGGTAAAAAATGATAAAGGTAAAATTCATGGCATTTTTTAGTTCTGGTGTTTTATGCAAATGAATGACAAATTGCCCTTCATTGACCTAAGTAAGCATTGAGGGTTTTGGGTAAAGCTATGATGAGAATCCTAGGCATACATACTTGGATAGGACCTGAGTCCCACAATATCATTACTAGACAGACATCATATCCACTTGACTACTAATGGTTTTTATCCTTCATAGCAATGGGTACTGGATATTTTATGCAAATCAATGATTCTTGGGACCTGTTTCATAAAAAGATAAAATCCAACCTAAGTCAGAAAATCAAACATGAGTTGGGCATCAGCCAATCACAATTGAGTATTTAGTGACTTAATGTTTGATTTTTTAACTTATTAAGCTTATGTTTGATCTCAACTTCCATGCAACAGAGCCCTGGACTGTTTATTCTTTGAGAAGTTCCACAATTCCCACGCTATCCAAACAAAAACAATCTTTGTGATGGTTTACCTGAAAACTACTGTAACTAGGGCATACTCTGCTGAAAACCAGTTTTGCTGAGTTTACACCATGTTGCCAGTGGCCACGGTGGACAAAACGGGATGGGTTTGGGATAATGGGGGGACGGAATGGGCAAAAGTGACAGGCTGTGATTGCAATGGACGCCGTGTCAGATTTTTAAACCATCAAAAAGATTTGCCACGGTAGTCCCAGTGCTGATGAGAAACTTATTGGACCGTAGTAAAATGGGGGTGAATACAACAAACGTGACAGCATGTAAAATGCCGTAACAAAACTTGGAGGTGGTCTGTAAGTTGGATGTGATGTGAAATATGTGTAGTTTAGCCTGACCAGATATCGTGAGAATGGTGTCTAAACGCTGTCTGTTCACTGGAGCATGGACAGGAATGAATAAGACTAGAATACAGATTGGGAGGGAAAAAGGAGAATATCCCACCTACCCACAAAGAGCTACATTCTGGGCAACGGGACTGACATGGCTTCCGGGAACATTGTATTAACGTAGCATTCGTACTGTAACTGAAGGGTTTCTTTTTCTCTCTATGCATCACATTTTCATGGAGTACGTGGAATGCAGTTGGAGGGCACATGAAAACAAATATAATGCTGCAATTTATGCAATTTGAAACAACAGAATTGTCATATTTGCTGCGATGAAATATGCAAACTGATTTGACATATATAATTCAGTGCATTTTATGATGTGTGGGGTTCCTTGGATATGGTAATACTGGTGTATCTAGAACCCCCTTCCCCTGGAGCACCTTCATTCCCAGTGTACTGTAGCCATGCCAAGAATGTTAAGTGTGGTTTGTAAAAACATTCCTTAATTGTGCTTTGCATGATAAAGATCTTTAAGCGTTCATAGAATGTGTTTTTATGCGAAGAATGTTTCGTACATGTGACTTAAGTGAGTCTAGCTGGTCACAGAGATGTCTCTGTGACATCTCGATGACATCTGGAACCTAGGCAGGTTTTCGGTTAGTTGCGAGAAAATCAAACATGCTAAATTTTTTCAGACCTTTTTGTTCCCAGCTGGTCTCGGAGTCAGAGATGTCTCCACAACGTCTCCTTAGTTGCAGCCATGTAACAGAGAGTACTTCGAGACTTATTTTGTCTGCAACGTATGTACGACCTTGCGGAGACCAATGGTGACCTACTGGCAATGATACAGAGTCACCAAAAAAAATATCTGCGTAGTTGAGAAAATGTGACAATATCCCTGTGACAATATCCCTGTGACTTTTGGGCGAATGTGAGTTGTCACCTTGTTAAGAGATGTCTCTGGAGTTGCTCACTTTCTCTATGAGAGCACAACCCATTTTTTTTTTTCTTATTGTCATACACAGCACAGTAACGTCTCCTCCAGTGAGATAGGCCCTTTATATTTATGTGCTGTTTTGTCCTCTTATAATTTTTGTACTGTGGTTTAACTTGTAAAATTTTCTGTTTGATGGCATCCAAGACATACATGTATGTACTTAAGTCTTGGCAGTTCGGGGTGTTCGTAGGGTTATCCAGAAAGGAAGTTTGTAAAATGTTGTATTACAACTTGTGTTTCAGACCATAGAAAAGGTACCAAAGTTAATGAATACTAGAAAGCATCATTGTATGATTTGCATTATTTGTTTTATCAAGTAGGAGCTTGGATCATTTGATAATGATGGAAACACAATGTGATATTTGACTGATTGAGGCAATCAAAGGTACTTTACAGTTGACTCTCATTATAATGAAGTCTTCAGGACCAGCAGTTTTCCTTCCTTAGATTGAAATTTCATTACATCTAAACAAATGAAATGTTTAGTGAAAACAGGGAGGTATAAGAGAAGAAGAAACAAGAATCTCTCCTTTGTACCCATGCTCCGTGCCGCTGAGAAGTTATGCGCTCTATCACTGGTGGGCAAAAAATTGAAAAAGCATGTAGGAAAAGATATGAAAAAGAGTGTGGACAAAGATGAATTTCATTGATGATGATTTTGAAAGGCAAGTGAATCATGACACTATTTTGGGTGCACTTAATATTCCCAATCTCAGGCACTATGCTACCAACACATGCATGCTGTCACCATTCCACTTGTCTTTCCCCAGACTCTCGGCTCTTCAGGATTAGATTATAGACTGCACACACTGCATGTATTGCACATGCTACATTTACGGTACACCCTATACTCGCATTATAACGAGTTCTTTGAAACGTTGTGTGGCACAGGGAATGAATTGAGCATACTGAAATGTAAAACATTTGCCCATGCAGAGATGCTCAGCAAATGTTTGTTTTGCTATATAATTTTTATGGGTAATCCACATTTTGTTATACTAAAGCACATTTCTTCTTGTGTTTTTCTTTATCAGTGGCACTCAGAAATAATTTCGTCATCGCAAGAATTTCGCTGTAACTTGTTCATTGTAAAGGGGTTTTTGCCCCTTAGACTTAAATGGTTAATAACATTGGAACCTGAATTTTTAGAAGAAGAATAATAAGAATTTTTTACAAGTGTGTTTGTTGTAACAGCTGAGCACTCTGTATGCCTGTAGTATACAGGCTTGTAGATTATGGTCCATGTTGTGGTCTGCTTGTTTGACTATGTGTGTACATGTATATGTGTGCCCCGGGACACAGTGTGTTATGTTGGTAGTGAATGTGTTTTTCAATTCTTGATCATCGATCATCAGTGTCATCCATACTGGTACTGCATGTAAATGAGAATTTGCATAAGCAACAATTCCAAATTGACAGATCCACCCAAAATATTCATGTTTCTCATTATGTAGTTTTATGTGGTTTACTTCTGACCTAAGCTGTGGTTTACAGTGTGTGTTTGTGGGGGGGGGGGGGGTTGTTGGATGATAGATTAGCTGGGTTTAGGGGGAAATTAATTTAGGATAATTAGAAAAAAGTTGCAGTGCTTGAGTTTTGCAATGATCAACAGCAATAGATTTTCTCTGGGTTTATCTAGTATGCTACTGCGTTGTAACTGCATTGGTTTTGTGTTACATGTATTTCGAAAGTTTTTTCTTTCTCTCTCTCTCTCTTCTCCTTTTCTCCAAAGGCATCAGAGTACATGATGAATAGACTGTGTTTGGAGAGTGACTAGCACTGGAATTTTGTGAACACAGTTTTGTTACTGTATATGCTGAATATTATGCGAGGTATTTATTTTCACGAATTTGGCGAGTTGGGTGCTATTAGTGAATTTAAAGACAGGCAAAAATATTTACTCTGATCCTGATATGAATGATATGAATATGGATTCCTCCATTCAGTACTGTACTCCATAATTGTGAATTTAATCATTCGCTACATCGTCGGGAAGTCCCAATTCACGATTAGACCCCTAAATATATGGCGTATGCAGTATGTGTATGAAGTATGTTGGGAAATATGTGAATTTAATCTGTGATATTTTGTGGAAACAAGACGTGAAACACTTTGTCCTGTAAAATTGAAATGAAGACCAATTGCATTTTCCTTTATATGCATCATTACCTTTATTTTATTTCTGTTAGTTTCTCTTGATCTTGTTTGCATTTTATTTTGAATTCTGTACAAAAGTATAGTATGTGTGATACAAACTTTTTGACAAGTGAATAAAATGTTTTGCCTTACAAATGTGATGTAGTGTATGTGCATATTTTGTGTGGGTCAGTTGACTGTTATACATCATTGAAATACAGTATTGAGAGAGAGTGTGTGTGGTTTGATTCATAGTCTCTCACTTGTGACAGAAACGCATTTTGGAATGGGAAAGGGTGTTGATTATAACATGGAAACACACACTCAATGTTAGACAGGAATTGGAGCCCTTTTGAATGTCATATTCTGCTTGGCAAACCATGTTTATTGAGTAGCACATTTGTACTACAGGTGCAGCACAAAATTGAAGAATACAAAGTATCTTCAGTCAGTCAAATTAACTCTGCGATAGTTTGCAATAAAAATAGGAAAACATTAACATCACAGGGGGAAAAAAAAGTTCTGAAAAAAACAACATACAAACCAATGAAAATGAAAAGTCGTATGCACTGACATGTAATATTTTTGGTGGGTGGAAAACACAATACATGGTGGTTCATATGAAAGTGAATACATTTTGCTGTAAGACAATTAGTCAATAAACATGTAAAAGTATATACATGTCCTTTTTCCTGACATGATAAGTAGGACATAGCCTGCACATCCCCACACAAAAACCTTCCACTCTCCATATACTTCATAAAAGGCCAATGGCTTAGAACTCCAAGTCAATCAGATCACAGGAATACTCATTTTTGGCCAGGGCAAAACTCATATGTCTCATATACAGGGCAATCTCATTTAAACAAGCTGCTTTGGACAATTAAAATTTCCTTGTGATATCAGATACATGTATCTTGTTTTATCAGGGATAAAAACAAGGGTAAAAAGGGAGTGGGTTCTGCAAAATGACCTCATTATATCAGGTACTTAGTATCTTGCTATATCCATCCTTGGTATATGAGGTTCCAGTGTACCCACAATCAAAACTAAAAAGTTCTTATCATCTTTATTACAATACATGTACTGACATAATTAATATTGCCAAAGAAGATTTGGGACTGTTTTGTTAGCAGAAGCCATTGATTATGAAATCACAGACAGTATCTCCCTTTAACAAGAACTAGTAATGTCGCTATGGCGACTGGTATGCCTTGGCTATGTCACATTATTCTCCCAGTAGGTCTAGAGTAGGCCCCCTACAAACATCTTCATAATGTGAGATGACAGTTTCAAATAAATTGCAAGAAACAAATTTATTTTGGATGTCAAAATTGTTTCAGGGAGTAATTATTTGGGAATTTGAGCAAGTTCCAAGATTGAACTTGCTGTGCAATGTTAAGGTCCAATTTTGTTGACATTTCACCTCATAACTACATGACCATTTTCATCACAGGAGCCATTAGCTGATACGCCATGCTACATCTCCAAAAGCTTGAGCAATTTCACAGATATGAGGCAATTAGAAAACTGAATTTATAGTTCTCACCTTTGACACTCACCCTTGAACTTACGCCCCCAAACAAAATGACGCATGGCAATTGCATGTACAAAGTTTCATGAGGACACCTCCAATAGCCATTTCAGAAATATGAAGTAAATCGTGAAATTTTTGCAATTTCACTTGACTTTTGACCCCATAGTCCACATCTATCCCTTCAGAATCATTGTGAGGTTATATGCATGGATACCGGGTATATCATTTTTTTTAATGCCTCCACCATAGTGCATGGTTCTCCCAATATGTCTATACGTATATTGACACTGTGAGATGACAGTTTCAGATACTAGTATTTGGCAAAAAAAAATATGACAGGTTTGTCACAAATGTGTTGAGTCCTTATACTTTCTTTGAACTAGGTTTCATTTGAATGAATGGCTAAATTGTAATAATTAGAGAGAAGGTATTCAAGGATTCAAGCCCTTTTATTTGACCTTGATCCTTGCCCTTTGGCCCCATGTCCATGATTTTCAAATACTGTATACGCCATATATTTTGCGAGTCTAAATTTTCGCGAATCGGGACTTCCCGACAATTTTGCGAGTGGTAAAATTCGCGATTGTGGAGACCTGTACTGAACGGAGAAATGTTTACGCTTACGTCACATTCATATCGGCATTAGAGTCAATATTTTCGTGTGTTTTTAATTTTGCGAATAAAAACCTCGCAAAACAGTAGTCACTAACTGTTAACATCCATTTTCATGACAATATTCAGTTATTTTAAATAGTCATTTTCAAAATGTGGGAAAAATTGTGACATTTGAACATTTTCCCCAGATCTTTGACCCCACAGCAAAAATCTTATGCATTGAGTAGTCTCCAAGATATGGAGAAAAAGTGTAATTTCAGCATTAAATAGAAGAATTCTGGCATTTTAACCTGACCTGCAGATAAATAATTGCATAGACATGGGGGAATTACTGAATTTTGAGAATTTGACCTTGACTTTTGACCTTGAACATGTGCACCCAACTGTTGATTAGCACAACTTAATCCACATACATTTCCAAAGTTTCATTAGGATACCTCTAACTGTTGTTAAGTAACACTGTCCACAAAACTGATAGGACGGACAACCCGAAAAACATAATGTCTCAGATGGCACACTTCAGGGCAGAGGCTAGAAAAGTCACAGATACAAGAAAGGCTGATGAAGAAAAGCTAATTATTTGTAATGTGTATGATCACTTCATTGGTGGTGTGAAAAAGTGTGGTAGGAATATTTTCTTCCAAAAAGTGAATGTTATACAATGGTCACTCCATGTGTTTTTATCTTGTTTGCTGCAGTTGCACATTATTTTGTTACCACTGAAGTTGTTTAAGACCACATTTTGAATGCTTTGTTAGTATACTGGTATATGTAATTTCTAGATCTACATTTACTTGACTTCTCAATTCTACATATAACCAATATCTGGAGGGTATTAAACTGCACAACAAACATACACACAGATACTGACTTAGTCACAAACACAGGCAGATAACATACACACATCACGCATACATTCTCGTAAAGATGGTTCAACTGAGACTATCATAGTTTGTTCAAGGATACAGGGCATATTCCTTTATTTGTTTCTGATTTTTTTTTCTTTATTCTGATAAATTGACTAAGTGTAATTGAAAACCATCAAAAATTATATTCAAATTCAGTTTAGTAAGTAAAATTTTAGGTTTCATGTGGTGTATTAGGTGCATACACAACAATTGAGGTTGCGTGTAAAACTTTTCAATATCCCCC